>NC_135479.1:64701862-64825208 GCF_052094955.1 Ictidomys tridecemlineatus | reverse complement strand
GGCCGTGATCTGATGGAAGACATGGGGTTCACCCTTAGTAATAACTATTCCCTAATGTCTCAACAGATTATGCAAAATATGGGGTATAGGCCAGGTCTAGGACTAGGAAAACATCTACAGGGGCGTAAACACCCTGTGCAAGGTCATCAAAAACTTGACAGATTCGGTCTGGGTTTTTCATAGGGGCCGCTGGGGCTCAAATACCCATAACTTGGCTCACCGAGGAGCCTGTTTGGGTGCCTCAGTGGCCCCTTCCCTCGGCTAAATTGGCAGCAGCCCATGACCTAGTTAAAGAACAACTTGACTTGGGCCACATTCAACATTCTACTTCTCCATGGAATACTCCCATATTTGTCATTAAGAAAAAATCAGGGAAGTGGCGCCTACTGCATGATTTACGAGCAGTTAATGCTCAAATGCAACTTATGGGGCCCATTCAAAGAGGGCTGCCGCTGCTTTCCTCTGTTCCTCAGGGCTGGCATATCATTGCTATTGACATTAAAGACTGTTTCTTTTCTATTCCTTTGCATCCTAAGGACTCACAGCGTTTTGCCTTCACCCTTCCCTCGTGTAATCACGAGGAACCAGATCAAAGGTTTGAGTGGGTTGTTTTACCACAGGGAATGTCTAACAGTCCTACGATTTGCCAGATGTATGTGGGGAAGGCACTCGCACCTCTCAGACAACAACATCCTTCCATCAAGATTATTCATTATATGGATGATGTATTATTGGCAGCCAAATTAGAGCAGTCAGTTAATGAGGCCTATAAAGACCTGGTGAAGTTGTTAGCTCAGTATGGATTACATATTGCACCTGAAAAGGTTCAAACAGGGGATTCTATTCAGTATTTGGGAGCGACGATTAGATATGACATGTTAAAACCACAAAAAGTTACTATAAGAACTCAAGATCTCCAAACTTTAAGTGATTTTCAAAAACTGTTGGGAGATATTAATTGGATAAGAGGTTATTTACATATTCCTAATATCGTGCTCCAGCCTTTGTATGCTATTCTTAAGGGTGATCCAGATCTTACTTCCCCTCGTACCCTCACTAAAGAGGCCAGAGCGGCCCTTATAAAAGTAGAAGAAGCTATACAACATGCTACTCTATGCAGGCTCCAGAGTGATAAACCTTTCCAGTTATGTGTGCTTGCCACTATGTGGCAGCCTACTGGAGTACTGTGGCAAGATGGGCCTTCACTATGGATCCACCCACATGTATCCCCAGGAAAATCTTTAGAATACTATCCTGATGCTGTTGCAGCATTAGCACTTAGAGGGATTCAACAGAGCATTCAATTTTTTGGACAAGCACCTTCCTCTCTTATCATACCCTATTCTAAAGCTCAAATTAATGTTTTGTGTGCTACTCTAGACAACTGGGCCATTCTATGTTGCTCGTTTCAAGGGGATATTGATAATCATTACCCTTCTCATCCATTACTCCATTTTGTTAAAGAGCATCCTATCATTTTCCCTAAAGTAACTTCACCCACTCCAATTCCAGGGGCTGTTAATATTTTTACTGATGGCTCTAAGTCTGGAATGGGAGCTTATGTGATTAATGACTCTCCCCCTGTCCAGCATCAATTTGCTCCTGGAAATCCACAATGGGTAGAACTACAAATTGTCATTGAGGTTTTTAAACAGTGTTCTTTTCCTTTCAATCTCATTTCGGACTCCATCTATGTGGTGCAGGCGCTCAAAATTCTGGAGGCTGTAGGAGCTATTAGTGACACCCATACTGTGTCTGCTTACTTTAATCAGCTTCAACAGCTTATCCGTAGCCGTACTGCCCCTTTCTATCCAATGCACATTCGGGCTCACACCTCTCTTCCTGGCCCGTTATCACAGGGTAATGCCTGTGCTGACTCGGCAACTAGAAGCCAGTTGGTATGCTTGGCCTCCTCCTTAGAAGAAGCTAAATTGTTTCATCACAACTTTCATGTCAATCCTATGACACTGCATAGACGTTTTTCCATCTCCAGAGCAGATGCTCGTCAGATAGTATTACAATGTCCCCATTGTGTCACATTTCTTCATCCTCCTACTTATGGTGTAAACCCACGAGGATTGAAGCCATTGGTCGTCTGGCAAATGGACGTAACTCACGTGCTTGACTTTGGTAACCTCAAATATGTACATGTTTCTATTGACACATACTCTGGAATTATTCATGCTTCTGCTTTATCGGGAGAAAAGGCACGTAATGTTATTACTCATTGCTTAGAGGCATGGGCAGCATGGGGTGCACCTGCATCCCTTAAGACTGATAATGGACCTGCTTATACGGGCAGACAGTTTACATCTTTTTGTTCTACTATGGGAGTACAACTTGCTCATGGGTTGCCTTACAATCCTCAAGGGCAAGGCATTGTTGAACGTGCCCACCGCACCTTAAAAGAAACCTTAGAAAAACAAAAAGGGGGAATAGGAGTTGACCACACTCCTAAAGAACGCCTGTCCTTAGCTCTTTTTACCATTAATTTTTTGAATTTGGATATTCATGGCCGCTCTGCGGCCGATAGACATGTGTCCCCTCAGCCCTCTGTGACTGGCTATGTTAAGTGGAAGGATGTTCTTACGGGCCAATGGAATGGCCCTGACCCCGTGCTGACATGGGCACGAGGATCTGTATGTGTTTTTCCCCAGGATCGCACGGAGCCGCTGTGGATCCCTGAACGCCTGACAAGAAGAGTCTCGAGATCTACTAACCAGCAGCAGGAGGTGCCACAACAGTCCCATGATGAGGAGCTTCATTCTGATGAGTGCTCTGGCTCTGATGCTGGTGCCAACGGTACAGATGGCACCAATGCAGTGGTGGGCAGTGGCACGGGCATGGCCAATGCCAATGCCAGTTCATAGTAATTCTAGTGTCCTCCCCACTCTTTTTTCTACCTCATGTGAGATGTCTGCTCCTTGTACCTCTCCTAGAGGGGACATGGAAAATATTTTTAATCAGTCTCAAGTTAATCTCACAGGAGTTTTTTGTTTCAGTCTTGGGAACACTAATTGTATTAGCCTTAAGACCAAAAATTTGACTAACTGGGAGGACCCATTGCGGTCCAGTCGAGTCTCAGTGAGTATTCTCAGTGCTGTATTGAGCCAAGTAGTTTCAGGGAAGCAATCAGGCTCAGGGACCCCCGCAACTAGCTCTGTTTTAAACATAACTACTTTAGCTATTATCTCCGAAGTATTAATCCCAATGCCTCCTTCTTCTAATAGTACTTGCTATGCCACTCATTTCAAGGCCTCTCCTTACTGTACCCCTAATTTTGGTTTTCCCCCAACATTTACGCCTTGTCAGGATCATTCTTGGGAGAAACATCAAGTTGCTAAAGGTTTCTCCTTTTCCCCCCCTCTGAAGAGATATGTTTATAATTTTAACAACAATGCCAACTCCTCTACAGGAAAAGGTTGGTCCTGGTTTCAATGGCTCATTTCCAATGAGAAGGGGGCTTTAGCCGATATTTCCGCATTGGCTCAATTACTAGGAGCCAAAAGTTGGCTGGCTAATGTTTCTGGCACTACTAAGGAGAGTGAAGGAGGTAATAGGCTTACATCTGTTTCGTTCAACTCTCTGTTACATTATGCCACATTGCCTCCTGCAATGGTCTGTATCCAATCCCCATTCCTGTTCTTTTTAGCTAATCACACCTCATCGGGGATGCTGGATTGTTCTATTATTACCTGTTTCTTATCTGAGTGTTGGAATGGTTCTTGGACTGTAGCAGTAATTATGAAAATTCCAACTTTTGTCCCAATCCCAGTCACTGCGGATCCAGATAAATTTCCTATTGTAGAGCTACTTAGAGTCCGCAGAGATTTTGGAATCACAGCAGCTATAGTGACAGCCGTGGCGGCATCTGCTGCTGCAGCAGTTACGGCCGGAGTAGCCATGGCCAGTCAAGTACAAACTGCTGCCACTATTAATCAAGTTGTTCAACAAACGTCCACTATACTTGAATCGCAAAATGCGATTAATCAACATATTTTGTCAGGGATTTTAGCTACCAACCAGAGAATAGATTTTCTTCAAGCTCAGGTAGAAGAATTGGCTGACCTAGTACTTTTAGGCTGCATTGACCAACGTGCACATTTATGTATAACCTCTGTCAGATTTAATGATTCCAGGAATGCTTCCCACATCATTGGTGGATATCTGGCCGGGAATTGGTCCATGGAAGTGGAAGACATGATCCAGTCTCAACTAACCCAGATAGCTGTCTTGAATAGTACCCGTGTCGATCCCGTGACTCTGGGTCAATTCACCAATTGGATATCTTCTGCTTTTTCCTTTTTTAAAGAGTGGGTGGGAGTAGGCATTTTTGGTGCACTGTGTTGTTTTGGTATGTTCCTCTGTTTGTGGTTTCTCTGTCGCCTTAAGGCTCATAGTGCTCAAGATAAGGCTATGATCATACAAGCTCTTGCTGCTTTAGAAACTGGCAACTCGCCACAGGTCTGGCTTGCGCATCTTAAGCACTAAACTTTTGACATGGTCATTGCACCCCAAGTTATTATAACATTGCACTGGGATTGACATGTCTTTCCTCGTTATTCTCTTAGTGTCAGAAAGCCCTTGCACTCTGCCGGTCTTGCTACCATTGCACGCAGATGGGTTTCTACACTAGTGCCTTTGACATGGTCGTTGCACCCCAAGTTATTATAACATTGCACTGGGTACGACATGTCCTTCTTTTGTCTTTCTTTTAGTGCTGGAAAGCCCTTGCACTCTGCGGGTCTTGTTGCCATTGTACACAGAAGGGTTTCCACACTGGTCTTTATCTATCACTTTAAAGTCCGTGCCTTTCTTTCAGGGTGCTGCCAACTTGTTTGTAGTTGTACTTCTGCACGGCCACAGTTCAACCTCAGCTATTCCGTCTTACTCACCATCGTCACGATACAGGATGTGAGGCAAGGCACTGCACTTGAGTGATCCATTGACAAGAGGGACCTCAAGGGGAGCATGTCCTATTGCATGCGGGTTTGACGTGTCTCCGCCCCGCCCCACGAAAAAAGGCGTCGGCTGATATGGTGTCAGATCTGGGGAAGGCGCCCCCTGGGGCTGGCCCATACTATGCAGCCACTTTTGCACAGTGGGATAGGACCTCTACTCTCGCCTGTATTGTCTTAGTGAAACAAAAAGGGGGAGCTGTGGTGAGCCGTTCCTGCGGACTGTGGTCGCCATTACATGATGGCGCTGGCTCCGTTGTGGTCTGTGAAGGACAACTCCATATCAAAGAGAGTTGGCGTGTTCCCAGCTCCTTATCAGAGAAAGTTGGCGTGTCATTTTCTAGCACCCTGTGAGAAGGGTACACGTGGCAGGTTTGCATTGGGGTTCGAGGTGCTTTATTAAGGCTGGGAGGGGCATCCAAGGTAGTAGTAGTAGAATAATTATTAGAAGAATATCAAGGGCCTGAATAAACTGCTGAAAGAAGATTCCTGAGTCGCGTCTTCCTTGCGGGCAAGGGGGGTCGCAACAATTTGGTATGTTTTGCTGGATGTGCAATGATCACTCTGGACTCCACTATCAAGGCAGAACCTCTGCCTCAGGGAACTTCAGCACATAAAGTAAAACTTATTGCTTTGATTCAAGCACCTCAATTGACAGCAAAATTCTGTGAGGATATTTACATAGTCTCAAAATATGCATTCGCTACCCTTCATGTTCATAGGGCCTTATGTAGGGTAATTAACTCAGGAGAGAAAAAAAGAGGGGGGGTATGATGGATGGGCAAGAAATTCTTAAACTTTTGGATACACTGTGTGCTCCCAGGAAAGTTGTGATTATATATTGCCAAGGTCATCAAAAGTGAAATACTGTGGTTTCTCAGGGAAACTGGAGAGCTGACAGAGAGGCCAAGTTAGCTGTCTGCAAGCAATGGAAAGAAAATCCTGTCCCAGGTGTAAGTGCTGCCCTTGTGCCTGGCTGACTAGCTAACAGAATCGGGAGCCAACATACTCCCAACATAAAACTAAGTGATTTAAGACTGAACAAGAAAATTTTCTCCCAGGTGGATGGTGGAGATTTTCTAATGGCCAGAATAGCCATCCCAGAGATTCTAGCCTCAGCCTTTATCAGACAGTTTCACAGGAGAACATGTTGGACATACAGCACTTGAGACAGTTCTGAATCAACATTTCTATGTCTCCCATCTCACAAGCAACACCTGGATGATCTGTGTACAATGTGAGGTTTGTGCTCACAACAATCTTTGTCAGGGGGCCAGAGCTCTCACCAGGAATGAAAACTATAGGAGGGGCACCTTTTAAAGACTTGGAAGTAAACTTCACTGAACTACCATGCTCATGGGGCTATAAATAACTTTTGATTTTTATGTGTTCATAATCTGATGGATGGAAGCCTTTCCCACCCCAAACTGGAAAGGCTAGAGAGATACTAAGATGCTTCTCTGGGAAATAGTTCCCAGATTTGGTGTCCCAATAATTATTGGCTCAGACAATGGGCCAGCTTTTGGGCAAAGGTGATATGATTACTGACCAAGAGTGTAAACATCAGATGGAAGTTACATACTGCCTATAGACTGCAGAGTTCTGTTAAGTTAAAAGGATGAACAGGACTTTAAGGCTCAATTGGGTAAGCTGTGTCAGGAGACTCACATTGTGATAGATCCACTCCCACTAGGAGGAATGGATTCTTTTCTTTTGAGATTATATATTGGTGGCCCCCTCTTATTAGAGGACTACAGGGAGACTTAAGAGAGATAGGAAAATTAACCCTGAGATGACAGCTTCAGATCTTAGGGAAAACTTTACAGGTTCTTAACCAATGGGTTCAAGAAAGATTGCCATTAAGTTTGACCCAGGTGCACACTCCTTCAAGCCTGGGATTGAGTCTAGGTCAAAGAATGGAATATTCCACTTTTAAACTTATTTGGAAGAGCCTTTTCACTGTTATTTTATCCACCCCACTGCAGTCAAGTTTGCAGAGATAGGTCCCTGGATTCACTACACCAGACTCATGCCTGCAGCTGCAGACTGGAGGTGCTCTCCAGATGCTGCTACACCCTTGAAGATGACCATCCCAAAGAAAAGGAGCACCAGAGAAGCTTGAAGATCAGAAGGACAACAGCCCTGCTCCAGTCACACTGGAAGCTTACTGGTCTATTAACAGCCAAAGCTTGAGGAGACTATGGCCTTGTTTCAGCCACACAGGAGGGACTGGCTGGTCAATTTATGGTGAAAAATGAAACTCCCAACATGACTAATGAATTATTTCTTATATTGTAAAACATTGCCACCCCTTGCTTCTAGATAGTCCTCTCTTTGGCTTTTGCTACTGATTTGATAACAGTAACTCTTACTGACTGAACTCCGGGTAACAAAATTTTACTTATATATTTTTTTATCTTGCTTATATAAGTTTTCTAAGATTTATTTGGTGTTATAATTTTGCTTTGTTAATTTATGCTGCTTAGCCTATGCTAACCAAAATGTTAGTCTATTATTTAGTTTGGTTTCCTTTGATAACCTTAAGGATTTCTGCCCTATTCCTGTTCCAATCATGGAGATCATGTGAACCATGTGTCAAGACAATCCACTATAACCAAGAGATGGTAAAACATATATTTCGAACCTGTCCTACCAGAGAAATGCTATAGATAGATGAGTTTTTGGAAAGAAAAAAGGTCCATTAAAAAGAAACTTGATTTAGGAGGTCACCAATCTTGGGGTAAAGGTAACTGGCCACCCAAAGGATTATTGGGGTGGTCAGTTACCTTTATCCCAAGATATACTCCTGATACCTGGGCACAAAAGGACAGTTGGATCTATAGAACTCCTATTTATGTGTTAAACAGAATTATTCACTTACAAGCTGTACTTGAAATTATTATTAATCAGACTGCCAGAGTCTTTAACCTCCTAGCCACCCAACAGACCAGATGCAAGTGGATAATTTTCAAAACAACTTGGCATTAGATTACCTACTGGCTGAGGAAAGAGAAACATGTGGAGAGTTCAACAGCTCAGATTGTTGCATTCAAATGGATGACAATAGACAGTTAAGAATATAGCCAACAATACAAGAGAACTATCACACGTGCTCGTTCATACCCAAAAGGGCATTAAAGTTTGGGTCACAAACATGCTTTTGGGATATGGTTTTCACCTCTTGGTAGATTTAAAAGCTTAACTGGTCTAATGGGTATTCTGCTGTTAACCTGTTCATTGCTCCCATGTTTGGCTCAATTGTGCATTAAAACTATTTGGTCCACTATAGAAGCTGCTGTTGAAAGGATGACAACAACTAAGGTTTTGGCTTTTTATAAGGCTTTAAGCCAGGATAATGGTAATTATGCTCTTAAATTTAAAGAATTAAATTATGAGGAGCATCATTAAAGGGGAGAATTGAAGTGGCACCCACTTTCTCCACAGAAAAGCCCTCTTCACCATGGCTGATTTTAGGACTGTCAGAAAAAAAGTCCATTGTAGATAAACTTCCTATTTTCCTCTCACCCTGTTTTACTTGGCCACTGGCTGAGATGATAACAGGATATTGGTAATGTTAGCACAGAGAAAAAATCTCCAGCCATTCAGACTTTTAGGCAAATGCAGACTTTCTCTCTCTCTCTCTCTCTCTCTCTCTCTCTCTCTCTCTCTCTCTCTCTCTCTCTCATACACACACACACACACACACACACACACACACACATACACACACACAATCATACACACAAACACACACTGCTTAGACTACAACTTCTTGGAGGTTTTATGTTCCCTTGTGATTATTTGTATCATGTACACTTCTCATATATTTTCCCCCAAATGTCTGCTTATCTCTCACCGACTAAACTCCATGAGGGAGGGGTCATCCCCGCACTTTGGCATTTTTTTTTCCAGGTCCAAGATGCTTTTGGCCAAGAAGTGCTTTGGGGAGCCTGGAAAGCAATAGTGTACTAAATTCACCTATCATCTTCCAATCTTTTCTGCTGCCAAGCATAACTCCAATGCAGATCCCTTCATCCCTTGCTGAACCACAACATGATCAGAAGACCACCAACTCCAATTTTCAATCAACAAAGCTTGTATTTATGTCCACGGACACTAGCCAGGACTGTCTCTCCCAAAAACCTCAGGCTAGAGATCAGTCCCCCAGCTCTCCAGGAACCAGATTTTATAACACAAAAGTTCCAAAAGTGGTGTCTTGAGAATTTACAGTTTAGGATTTTGACAAGCATAATGCAAAGGTAGAGAGTAGGTTAATGATCTACATGGCTTAATATATCAAGGTAGAGAGTCATTTCAGATCCAAACATCAGAATTCATGAAATGTCACTGAGGTTTCAGAGAGTGTTGTTATCTGGGAAAGCCAAGCATGTGTAAGTTCAAGGCATGGGTAGGAATTATGAAAAAGTTTATAAGTCACAGAAATTTGAGGTAAAACATAAATTAACTTTTCATGACTTTGTGATGAGACAGCTCCCAAACTGAAGATGAAATTATGTTGATTCACCACTCTTTCATCAAAAGGTAACTAATGAGCACAAGCATATTGGCCTTTATTACCTCATCAACCAAAATCCAAAAAAGGTGAGGATTTTTTAAAATTTGTTTTTTAGTTGTAATTGGACACAACAACTTTATTTATTTATTTATTTGTTTGTTTGTTTATTTTTTTGTGGTGCTGAGGTTTAACCTATGGCCTTGCACATGCTAGGTGAGTGTTCTACCACAGCAGAAGAAGAAAATTTTGTTTCAAAGGTATAAATTCACAAGATTAGGAAGACAAGAGAATAGGCAGCATACAACAGGAATTTGGAAACTTGAGAGAAGGTGGATTAAATGGAATAGAGAAAATTCAATCTTGCATCAGCTGCAGGGAAAGCTGGGAACCAGTCTGATTTTCATTACCTAAATCTCCAAACTCTTGGAAATTCTAGCATTGGGAAGATATGTGAGGACAAAAATATGAGAATATCAGAGAGCCATCCTGTACTCTTAACAGCTAGTAGCACATGACTTCTCAGTCCCATTAATTAATTTAGGACAGAAGTCCCTTCTAAGTGTTCCAGTGGTATCCTGCTTTATCCCTGTCATAATGCCAATGACTCTGTATGGAAATTCCCTGCTTGCCTGCTTTTTAAGCTATGGTATATGACTGTTGAGGGGTGTCCATTATCATCTACATGTTATAAAATCTTTGAGACAAAAATATAATTCATTTTCTCTTCACTTGCTTCAGAATTTGAATCCTGACTATGGGAGCTTCTTCTTTAAGAATTATTAATAAGTCAAGACAAGATCTACTTTTGAAAATATCTTAAGGATTTATATATATATATACATATATATACTAATTTTTTTGTTTTACAGACTATTAATATAATATTTAAATTGTTTATAAAATGTATGATGTAAAAACTTTGTAGAAATGGATGTGTGTATTATATGTATGATGAAATTCTCAAAGTAAGAAGATTATTTACATGTATAAGAAAATTTGAAGTGCAAGTGCAAAACCAGTTTTTATTAAGATGTGTTTTCAAACAATATGAATACTAGCATTGGAGCTCAATTAAACAACCAAATAGTCAATACTAATATGGTAGATCTAAATATCACATTAATGATGGATTATTTTATTATAAAAAATTTAACACTGAATGTGGATCCACAAAATTAGTCAACATTATTTTGGTATACTGGTTATTATTATATTCTCTAGTGGATACATGTATTAGAATTATTATAGGTCATCAAATACACAGTCTTTAAATTTTTATAATTTTAATTTGAGGCACTGACATGATTTTTTTCTAATAATAAAAAGTATTTGCTTAATTTTTCCCATTTCTTTTTGTTTATACAATCTTGGGAAATAATAGTAAATTCACAGTTTCTAATATAAAGTACTTTTGTCCACTGAAGTATTTTAAATTGCATTACTGACATATGCTACCATTCATGATATTTTTGGCTGAGGGCCAGGGTGACTGCGAGTCCTCTGGTGCTGGGTAACACCTGCGCATCCTCTGAGCTCTCTGGGGCTCAGTTTCTCATCTCTAGACCACTCTCCATCCACCATAGAATCTCTCCATCTTTTATAACTTGGTGATTCTTTGATTCTCTGAGGTAGTTTCTTGGTCACAGCTTTATGGAGATCATGAAAATGTCACTTCTTCCGAGGGCTATTTTTCTGTTTCCTAATGGGGCCTTCATCTCAGGAGCTTGGCTCCACAACCTGTCTTTATCTCTTTAATCCCTCATCACATCCTGTCCATCCTGGATAAATGAGGTTCTGAGAAGGTGGCCCCTTCTTGAGAATAACACCTTGAGAAAGTTCTTCTGGAAAATCAACCGAATAAAAGTGCCTGAGATGAAAAGAGAAAAATTGTTCTCTTCCCTGTAGGAGAGAGGACACAGGGACACAGTGGAAATTTGAGCCATTCATCAGTCTGCTTTGTCCAGCTTCTCAAAGAAATGAGCCTAACAGAGAAGAGAAAAATTGTCTTCCAAAACAAAGGTGGTACTCACCTCTGATCCCAGCAGCTTGGGAGGCTGAGGCAGTAGGATTGCGAGTTCAAAGCCAGCCCCAGCCAAAGCAAGGCTCTAAGCAACTCAGGGAGACCCTGACTCTAAATAAAATGCCAAACAGGTCTGAGGATGGGGCTTGGTGGTCGAGGGCCCCTGAGCCCAATCCCTGGTACACCCAGCCCCCCCAAAACCCATGTCCTTCTGGGCAGTTTTTCCACATGGATGAGATACTGGGACAGAAGGACCTCAAGTGTGTTGTGTGGAGTTGTGAAGTGTCTGAGTTTGAAGAAGGTTTATGATTTTTTTGTCTAGGAACTCCTCAGTCCTGCTCCTGTTCTCACAGTGCCCCAACGAGGCCAAAGAGGCCAGGTCCTGGTGAGTTTCTGGCAGCTCTGTTGGGGTGCAGTTGTGAACATGATCCACCCATTTTAAGTTTGTGTAGTGCACAGGATTTTGATGCATGACATTGTTTACACTCCCCATCTTAATTCTAGAATATTGTCATGACCTTCCAAAGGACCTTGTTTCCATGAATGGCCACCTGATGTCTCTCCCCTTGGCCTTTAGCCACCACATACTGACTTTGTTTCTGGATTGGCCTTTTGGGGGCCACCTTCTTCTGAGGGAGCCCTGAAGTGGGTGTTAGTCTGTGTTGTGTCTCCCGCACCCGCCTTTGACTCTGGACTCTCTGGGAAAGAGCTCAGGTGTGTTTCCACAGGGTGGTCCTCTGTAGCAGCTGCTCTGGAAGATTAGCCTCAGAACCTGTCTGCCAGCCTAGTCCTTCAGAGGCTGCTGTCCTTGCCCAGTGCACACCCCTGGGGAAGAGCAAGGCTCCATAGAGCACCATCACCCTGAGATGTGTGTGCACAGCCCCAGGGGGCCAGAGGGTGCTAGGATTTACTTTTTTGTTGTCCTGGGGCTCATACCCAGGGCCCTGGTCATAGTGAACTAGCACTCTGCCACTGAGCTGTTCCCCAGCCCCAGGGCATAGCTATGTGGTCTAGACTGGCCTCCACCTTGGATCCTCCTTCCTCAGCCTCCTGACTCAGACAGTTTTGGGGGATTCCAACTTATGTTTTCCCTTCTGAGCTGGACTCCTCTGTGGGTACTTCTGGGTGCTGTCACATAAAGGAGGAGACTGAGGCCTAGAGAGCTGGGATCATGGGCCACATCAAATGCAGCCTCAGGTGGCTAAGCAGGAAGCTCTGGTGTCCGTAACCCAAGGACTGGAGCTATAGTGGTGATCCTGGAAGGTGCCATGGGGTGTGGCCGAGGACACATATCCCCTCTAAGGGCACCTGGGTCCCTGTGAGAATGTTCCTTCCTGTTGCAGTAATTCACTTGCAGGTCAGCATGGGAAAAGAAAGAAGAAGAAGAAGCAGAGCAAGCAAAGCAGCAGCAGAAAAAAAGTCCTTTATTGTGTACAAGCAATCTTTTTATAGTATTGTGAACAAAGAAGGCAGCCTTCCAACATCAATAAATCAGGTCTTTCAGCTAATTAAATATAGCATACAGAAGTTTTACTTTCTAATCAGAAGTGACCCGCTTCTCATGGCTAATCTACTCTTGACCTAGAGTATGCTGAGCTATGCTCTTTGTTTAGAACAGATAAAAATTTTTTCTCAGCACCCTCTTAGCCCACTTGGCAGAATATTCCGTTTGCAGTCAAGTCCTCCCAAGGACAGCAGACACCCTGTTTTCAAGCATGTCCGCTGTTACAGATCTATACATTGACAGAATATCCCATTTGCAGGCAGACTCCATCAAAGACAGTAATAGTTACACAGTAACCTCTGATTCTCTACACCTTCCACTTTGCAACCCCTAAAGGCAAGGCAAGGAAGAGTAATGGTGACTTTCTCTTGTCCCCTGCAGGCAGACATGGTCACCCTCAGGTTCACCTTCTGGTGTGCTAAGCCCCCAGTCCAGGCTCTTGTGCCCTGCCACATACCCTCATACCCACCCACTCCTAGGGTCACTGGCTACTTCAAGTGTCTGTCTGTCTCTCTGTCTCTCTCTTGTGTTTAGTCCTGTGAACTGAACCCGTAGTGCTTAAGCAGGGAGCCAGAAGCCTGCCCTTTTTATTTTGATTTGTATTGTTTTTAGAGAGAGTCTCCCATTGCTAAGTTGCTGAGGCTGGCCTCCAACTTGGTGATTCTCCTGCCTCAGCCTCTGTGTCCCTGGGATGACAGGTGTGCACTGCTGTGCCTGGCCTCTCAGGTCTCTTCCGGAAAGGTGCCTTCCCTCAGGGACAGGAGGAACTGGAACATGCATCAGGGTTGTCTGAGTCCCACTTTGTCTGGTTTGGTTTGGTTTTAGCTGAACTCCAGCATTTTTTAGTCTGCAGAAGGAGGGAGTGAAGGCCAGTGATGTCATCTACATGGAGGCCAACATTGGGGCTGTGAAGGTATGCTCCCTGGGACAGTGTTACATATGAGGGTCTCCCAGGGGGACAACTGGGTAACTAGGGCTTCACTTTTCTCATTGGTGGTGGGTGGAAGAAGGTCAGCAGTTGTCCCTTTACCTAAGTCACCTTGGCTTTTCTCTGTCTTCCTTTCCTTATGACTTAAGCAGGCAGAGTGTGCAAGATGCAAACCCTGTCGGTGACAGGGACCAGACATCATTTGTCCCTTCCCGCTGCACAAGGCAGCATCTTTCATTTTCCTTTATCTCCCTCGTGTCCTTCCCTGAGTCCTAAACCTGGGGACTGCACCAGGTGGCTCATCCTCTATCTGCTGCTGCATCCCATGGTGGTTGCACCTCCCTGGTGCATGGATGAGCCTAAGGGCTAGTGTCACCCATAAATCACCACCTAGAAAACCCCGGGACCCCAGCTCCAGTGAGTTCCCTGGATGTTCCTTTATCAGGAGTGAAATAAAAGGGGAGAGAATCTTTCAGAAAGTCTCAGGTGTGGCCCAGGCGGGTCTGGGAGCCAAAGCGGTGCCCCCGGCTGTGGGGCACAGGTGGAGGTTGCCATTGGGGGGCCCTCGGTGGGAAGCGGAGACCTTACTGTCACTGAGCTCTGTTTGGTCCCGGTGCCCCATGGCTCTGCTGGCAAAGGCAGAGGCCATGGAGTTCGCCCTGGAGGCCGATGTGGACATGCCCTGCCCAAGGGTGACATGCACAAGAAGAAGGAGGTCATCCAGAATGGAATATTGCATGACTTGGATGTGGCCAACACTAGACCCCAGGGACAGGCTCTGCTGAGCCAGCACATGCCCAAGGCCCTGGGAACTAGTTATCAGGGCCGTGCTCTCCTCCTGGAAGCACTCTTAGAGGCTCAGCAATGAGCATGACATGAGCTTTGGCCCCTTTGTCCCAATGTCCAGATGCTGTCACAGCTGATCTCTGGGCGTTGTCTGCCCCTGGCCGCCTGCCAGCCTGCTGGGGGCTGCTCTCCACCCCGGGCTGGGGGTTCCTGACGGAAGCCTTCACAGGTCTTCAGACAGCCTCACGGAGGCTCTGGCCTCTACAGAGCAAGAGCTCCAAATCCTCCAGCTCCGAGCTGGCGCTGCTCTGGGCCCTGATGGACAGAGTCAGGTTTGCTCTTCTTACTGAAGGGGGCCTCCTCCTCCCCTCCAGGAATGGGCTTTCTGCTGGGAATCTGGTTTTGATTTTAGTCCCTTGGAGCTTTTCCCAGGAGAGGCCAGAGACTCTTGAGATTGGAGTTTCTTCCTTCTTGGCCGGAGGTTTTTTTTGTTTTGTTTTGTTTTGTTTTGTTTTGTTTTGTACAGAAGCTTAAACACCAGGGGTGCTTACACATGGAGCCCCATCCACAGTCCTTTTTATATTTTATTTAGAGACAGGGTCTTGCTGAGTTGCTCAGGACCTGACTAAGTTTCTTAGGCTGGCCTCCAAATTGCGGTCCTCCTATCTCAGCCTCCCAAATTTCCAGGATTTTTAAAGACATGTTCCACCGCGCACGACTCTGCTTAATTCTTGCAGGTTAGGGAAAACCTCAAGGGGATCCCTCTGAGTTCAGAAGCCCCTCATCCTTCCCAGGGGAGTGTGTTAGGCCTGTCCACCTCAGGCCTCCAAGTTGAGTGACATCAGGGACCCACAGGAGGAAGGAGGATGAGCTTTGGTAGCTGCCTTAGAAAGTCCTCTCTGCTACAGGGGTGCTGAGGGCCATTACCAAGTAGGAATGACGCATCGAAATTTCCTTGCCAAGTGTACCCCATGCTGCTTAGAGGACATTTGATGGGACATTGCATGCATGCTTTAATAAGATGACCTTGCTCAAGGACCAAGGCGGATCCAGGTTTAGAGCTGATCAGGTTTGAGGAAGTAACCGGCTCCTTGAGTTTAAAGCGTTGCCAGTTTAAGACAATGGGTTTTAGGGAAGTTGGTGGTTGAAGATTATTTCTGGGATTAGGGTGTTCCTGCTGCTTGTTCCTGTTGAGTTCTCGTGAGATTAAAATGGGATTTGGAGAGAGCCTCGTGGAGTAGGTGAATTGTGCAGGCAGACGGCAGAACGTGTTTGCTCCTGGACCTGTGTGGAGGCGGTGTGAGAGCGGGAATAAAGAATTGCTGTTTGAACCTACAAAGCTGTGAGTGCCTCGTGATTCTGGTGCCAAGCCGAGACATTGGCTTTGGCACAGGGGGACAAGATGTTCTGTCTATCATGGGCCAGTTGATGAAGCCAAAGAAGACAGAGATCACAGGTAGGATTCGTGGCAAAGCCAAAGCCTGGAGCCAAGTTGAAGCCCTCCTCTGACAAGCTCCCGGCTCTGAGCACCTCCCACTGCGTGGCTCTGGGTTTTCACTCCCTTTAGAAGCCGTGGCCACACTGTGTGCTCTGGCCCCACTGAGGTAAGCATCTGCTTCTCTAGAGGTCCCAGAAAGGTGCCGAATTTGACACCAGGCAATGGGTCTCCCTTGCTTCTTTATGGACTTATTTATTTATTTATTTTTTGATGCAGGTGATTGAACCCAGGGGCCCTCGACCACTGAGCCCTGTCCCAGCACTTTTATTTATTTTTTTATTTAGAGACAGGGCCTGGCTGAGTTGCTTAGGCCCTTGCTAGGTTGCTGAGGCTGGCCTCCAACTTGTGATCCTCCTGCCTCAGCCTCTCTGGCTGCTGGGATGACAGGCATGTGCCATCGCACCTGGCTCTTCCCTAATTTTATGTCCTTCTCCGGACCATTACCACTTTACTCCCTGAAAAAGTAAGTTCAACATGAATCCACTGTTACCTTGAGGCATTGCAGCAGCCTAAGCTCCTCCATGAGTGACCAAGAGCAGATCTGTCTCTGAACTCCATTTTGACAGCCCCACATCATGGCTCTAGGCCAGGACAGGCCTCAGATACTGGTTCTTTGGGAACAGCTCCATCCTGATGACAGGGGGGCGCTTGTTTGGAAGGTGAGGGCTAGGATCTGAAGCAGGTCTGCTGTTCTGTAAGGGTTGATGTTTCTGGGGCCGAGGCTGGGCTTGCTCTGACCCTCCTTGCTCAGGTTTCCTGGGGAGAGAATTCTAACTGCACCTGATGGAAAGCTCACTCACTAACCTAAGCATTGTCATGCACGGCCCCCAAAAGAGCTCCTTGACTGAGTGCAGCAGAAGAGAATTCACATTTGAAAACACATCTCCCTGGAGCTCCCAAAGGAGGTGTCTTGGTATCAGGCTCAGGGATAGATGGGGCACCTCCTGGACACTGCACCCCACACAGCTACACAAAAGGCGTTTTGTGGCATTTGGGGGTGATCATGCCTATTTTATTTTTTTTAGATGAGGGTACAGGGATTCAACTCACGGGCTCTTGACCCTGAGTCCCATCCCCAGCCCTATTCTGTATTGTATTCAGAGACAGGGTCTCAACTGAGTTGCTCAGGGCCTTACTAAGTTGCTGAGGCTGGCCTCCAATTTGAGATCCTCCTGCCTCAACCTCCCAGGCTGCTGGGGTTATAGGTGTGTGCCACCACAACTGGCATGATTCTTCTTTTTCAAATGATGACAACAAACCTGGAATGGGTCCAGTACCCAGCCTTGGGTCAGAGAGCCAGTAGGAGAACCAGGCTTCAGGGTTGAGTCTGGAGGAAATTGACTTGTGGAGAAGAGAGCAGGTGACATTTCCCCCACTGGCTGGGACCCTGTCCAAGGCGAGATCAACAAGGTGGTGAACAAGTACATAGACCAGGGCATGGCTGAGAGGGTCCCCAGCATGCTGTTTTTGGACGAGGTGCACATGCTGGACATCGAGGGCTTCACCTCCCTGTACCGAGTTCTGAAATCTTCCATTGCCCCTATCATTATTTTTGCCTCCAATCGAGGCCAGTGTGTTATCA
Organism: Ictidomys tridecemlineatus; assembly: GCF_052094955.1. NCBI lineage: Eukaryota > Metazoa > Chordata > Mammalia > Rodentia > Sciuridae > Ictidomys > Ictidomys tridecemlineatus. Next base: position 64,807,416 of record NC_135479.1, on the reverse strand, counting down.
GGTAGGTGCTGCCAGCTGTCCCTGCTGCCCGGGTCTGTCCTCTCCCATGATGTCAGAAGTCAGGATGGGACGAAGGGAGTGTATGTTGCCCCTGGGAGGAGACAGCAGGGGGACTGAAAGCCGCAGCTGCCGTGTCCCTGATGAGCAGGATCTCCACGGGCCTCTGAGGCTCCACGGGCCTCTGAGGCTCCACATTCCTGTGGCGAGCAAAGGCCTGAGGAGGTGGGGCCGCTCTGGTGACCTGAGTGTCAATTCCCTCACACTGACTCCCAGAGGCCAGCAGAGCCCATTTCATCTTCAATGAGGACACTGTATGATATTGCACCTTGTCCCTTGGCATAGGTGGGAACACAGGTTTGTCTCTGAATTGGTTCTTTTTTAGCTCCCCATGACAGCAGCATGCATCCTGCCATGTCACCTACACAGGGTGTGATTTTCATTCCTGTGACTGGCCCTGCTGTGGGGTGTCCCTGGTTGTGTTCCTATGTGAACATGGGAAAGTGACGTCCATTCATTCCCCTTTCTCTCCCAGTCCCTCCCCTCTCTTCCCTTTGTCTCATCCAATGAAATTCTATTCTCTTCTCCCCTATTGTGAGTCAGCATCTGCATTTCAGAGAGGACACTCAGCCTTTGGTTTTTGGAACTGGCTTACTTAAGCAGCACAGTCCTCTCCAGCTCCATCCATTGACCTTCAAATGCCATCATTTCATTCTTTTTTATGGCTGAGTAATATTCCACTGTGTATAGGGACCACAGTTTTTTTATCCATTCATCTGCTGAGGGGCACCTAGTCTGGTTCTGTAGCTTGGCTACTGTGAGTTGAGCTGCTCTAAACACTGAGGAGAAATGCCATCATTTCATTCTTCTTTATGGCTGAGTAATATTCCACTGTGTATAGGGACCACAGTTTCTTTATCTGTCCATCTGCTGAGGGGCACCTAGTCTGGTTCTATAGCTTGGCTACTGTGAGTTGAGCTGCTCTAAACACTGAGGAGAACACAGGTCTCTCCAGGAAAAAAAAAAACAGTAAGGACAGTAAGACTTTCCTGGAGACACAGTGGGGCCTCTGGTCCCTGCTTGGCCTCAGCCTGCCTTTGAGTATAGCTGCTCCAGGCCATAGGGACAGGGAGTCTGGTGCAGAATGGCATGGACACATCTTTAGTACAGTGGCCCTGCTATCTGTGTCACAGCTGGGGGACATTCCTCCTTGGGCCCCTGCGCTGGAGGCCTTTCACCTCCCCTCAGGCCCAGCGGCTACAGTGGGCAGGTGGCACCCTCGGGGTTTTCTGTCTTCCTGGTTAAACAGGAGCTGGGCCTGGGCCTTCTCAGCACAGGTGTCAGGAGGGCCTCTTCCAGTCCAGCAGCTGAGGGCCATGGGGACAAGTCCCCGAGAGTGTATGCTGGGGTAGGAATTAGAAAAGGACCCTGTGGCCCAAGTGTCTCAGGACAGCTAGAGCCAGAAGTGACCCCCCATTTTCCCAGACTGACTGCTGAGTGACAGACAGTGGGACATTCAGTGGCTCTTGTTGGAGAAGCCCCATCTCAGGAGCTAGGGGACCACAGCACCAGGCCACCCAAGGGTCCCCTGCCACTGGCTGCTCCCTTGCCCTTGGGATCTGAGCGAATGACCCAGGTTCATGGGCAGCATTGTGTGGTCCCCCCAATTCCCCTGATGTGACTGAACAAGATCAGGGTGAAAGTACCTCCTGCAGCTTGGGGGCAGCTGGTGTCAGCCTGGCCAGCTGCTGGGGGAGCTCAGGGCACCCTGAGTAGCACTGGGGACCAGGGGCCCTTCAGCCACCACCTGATACTGTAGGAGTCCCCTCGCTGGTCCCTTTACTGGATCCCCTCACTGGGTCCCCATCAATGGGTCCCCTCGCTGGGTCCCTTATCTGGGTCCCACCTGGCTGGCTGAGGGCTCCACATGGATACCTGGCAACCCCTGCCAGGGAGCCCTGTTCACAGCCCCCCTAGGGTCCCTGTCCTGGCCAGCAGGTGTCTACAGACAATGCTGCTCTGTCCACCCTGAGCGCCAAAGAAAGCTCCACGGAAAGGTGGCTCTGGCCCGAGAATCTGCCTGTGGGGATGGAGCCCCATGGTCTCCAGAACAGGACTCTGGTGCCTAGGCCTGGGGACGTGGTTGAGTAGCACTGAGGGACATGGCCCTGCCCCCCCAAGCCTAGGAGCAGGGGCTGTGACCTGGTGTCCAGGGAGTGCGCAGCCCAGAGACAGGCTGGGCTGTGACCAATGCTGGACTGGGCCCGGACCCAGGGCTCTGGGCAAGATTGGGTTGGGGCGGGGGCTGAAGAGTATCTGGGACATGAGCACACTGTCAGCAATTTCTGACCTGTTGCCCACAGGCTGCTCCCAAGGGGACCTTCCCACTCCCTGCCCCACAGACCCACGTCTGACCTCAGGGCTCATGAGGGACAGGGGGAGAAGGTACAGTGTTGGCTGAGGGCTTCGTCTCCTGGCTTCACACGTGGGACCTCGGGGGCAGTGGGAAGTCTTGACTTGCTGAGAGCCTGTGGGGCTGTCCTGACTCAGGGACCTGCCCAGGCCAGAGCCAGCAAGTGTCCACCCAGCAGCACCTGGCTTCAAGGCCCACCCCCCACCCAATGAATTTAGAGACAGAGACTCACTGAGCTGCTTATTTAACACCTTGATTTTGCTGAGGCTGGCCTCCAGCTATGATCCTCCTGCCTCAGCCTCCCAAACTGCTGAGATGACAAGCGTGGGTCTCTGCAGCATCTAGTCTTTTTTAAAAATCTTAGGTGGTGAGTCTGGATGGCGGACTTGGCCTCCTCGTTTTCTTCTGTGTGGGGCTAAGGAGAGAGCCCAGTGCCTCCCATGCCAGGCTAGCTCCAGGCCATAGGCACCAGGCCATAGGCAGTGGTGTGGCCTGGTCCCAGTGGGAGCCTGTGGCCTAGTCCCAGGTGGGGCTTTGAACAGCCCTCTGTGAGATGCAGCTCCTACACCCTGGAAAACTCAAGCAGTGCTTAGTGTGTCCACAAAATCGCAAGGCTGCCACCACAGTCGGTTTTAGAACACTGCAACCCCCATCCCTGTCAGCCATCCACAGCCTCTCTGCTGCTGCGTCTCATCCATCACCCTGACCTCAGGCAGTGGGAGGCTGCTTTCTGTCCCTTAGCCATCTGTGGCTGTGTGGGGTGTGGTTGACAGGATTCATCTTTGTCCTCCAGGCTGTTGAATCCCCCATTGCTGAGGAGCACCCACTGCATTGGGCCTTCACCAGCTCATGGATCTGTGCACTCATCAGCCCTAGCCCGTTGGGAGGTTTGGCTGTAGGAGTGATGCTGCCACAGATGTGTAGGGACTGCAGTTTCTTTCTTTTGGATCTGTGTGGAGAGGTAGAGCTGCTGTGTCACACAGCACCACTGACCTTCCAAGGAACTGCCAGTAAGATGGCTTTATTGCCATACTCCTACCAGAAATGCCTGAGGGTCTTGATTTTTCCATATACCACTTGACATCTGTTACTGTCCACTGTAGATGTCCCGGTGGGTGTGCGGTGGCCTCTCACTTGATTTGCATTTGCCAAGGGCCAGTGAGACTGCATTTTTTGTGTTTTATTGGCTATTTGTATATCTTTGTAGAAATATCTGTTTGTATCCTTGGCCTTCTTTATTATGTTATCTTTTATTATTGAATTGTAAGAGCTCTTTATATATTGTGGATATGGCTTAAAGTCATCTTAAAAGGATGCCATTTTGGAGAAAGAGTCAAGAAAAGCATAAAATTTGGTGGCAATATATAAAAACCTGGATAGATCTGTATCTAAACCTGAGGATAAAATATTCCTTCTAGAAAAAGAGCTAGAAGAAGAGAAAACTAAACATTCTCAACAGGATGAATTGATAGTGGAATATATAAAAAAATTAAGTTTCTAGTAGATAAATCAAAATTCCTCAAATCACAAATACCTGAATATTTGAGAATATGTCAAATAAATAAAGAAGGAGTTATGGTAGCAATAAAAAATTTTTTGAACAAAAATCCCCAACTTCAGGAAAGTCAAAAATAGCTTTTATAAGAAGTTGAAGTATGAAAAGAAAAACAGAATTGCCTTAATAAATGGTATATGAACACTCTAAAGTACATGCAGAACAAGTTTTAAAAAATAAAGAAAATTACATTAAGTCTCTGAATGAACACTTGCTGCAGATGAAAGATTGGGTTCCTGTGCTTGGAGAAGTGCTAACAGATGGTGGTAACTTGGAATTGGAAATGGAAAGTGAATTGGAAATGGAAAGTGAATCAGAAATTGGTGCTCACTTAGAAGATCAGCCAAAAGGAGCCTTAAATACTGGTTTATGTTGCTAAGTTAAAGGCCTCTTTTAAGCTTAGAGAAAAAAATAAAGTTTCTACTTTATTATCTGAAGTAGGTAAAACAAAGGAAGACCATATAGAACATTAACAATCTTAAGACAGAACAAGCATCTTTTTTATATTCTTTTTAAAAATTTTTATTTATTTTTTATTAGTTGTTCAAGACATTACAATAATCTTGACATATCATACATTTGATTCAAATAGGGTATAAATTGTCATTTTTCCACGTGTACAGATTGCAGGATCACATTGGCTATACATCCATGTGTATAAATACAGCACACTTTGCGAGCAGAAAATACAGAATTTGAAAGGCAAAAATCAGAATCTTTAGCATAAACTTAAAGTCATGATGAAACTCTATCAAGAAAATGTAATGAAACTCCAAAGGAAATTAATAAGAGAAGAAAATTACCAGGTAGAGCAAGAGGAGAAACATTCCAAAGTGGAGGAAAAGATCAGCCATATAATTAAACCACTGGAGACCTATAGAAAGCAAGCCAAAGATCTTGAAAAATTCGAGAGAACCATTTGTTCTTATCAGGCACACTTTATTTACTATGAAAAAAAGCACATGATAACGTGTTGGCAGCTCAGAATGCTGAAAGATACCTCAATAATTTAAGGAAACAAAATGCTCTCAATAGACAAAAATAAACTGAAATGTATTTCAAATTTAAACTTGTGGTAGAATATCCTTCTGTGCTTGATGTTTCAAATCCAGTCTTTGGCAGACAGAATTCCCCAAATAGTTCCTCACCATTCAGTCAAACTTCATGTGAAATAAGACCTTCTCATTCAGAAAATAAGGGTCCACTCATACTCTCACCTTTGTGAGATCCAAGGAGTAAGTTCATGAGAAGAGGACCTTTTTTTTCTTCCACCTCCTCCAGGAAACATGTATGGAGCATCTCAAGAATATTTTCCAACCAAGTTCACCACCCCCTCCATTCTCAATGGGACCATGATGTTTTCTTCATTATCTCCCCCCCAGAGCTGGATTTCCTCTCTTCCTTGCATTCTGAAAGTAGAAGTGAGTTCCCTTCAGGGTGGATTCCACCTTCAAATGAGTCTGCTACTGAACATTCAGAAGTACAACAGGAAACTTGACAATAATTTTTTATCTGCCTTCAAAAGTAATATAGTTCTCATTTTTAGTTTATGTAAGTGCTTTTATTTAAGTGATTATAATTTTGCTCCAATTGAAGCTTGATGAGATTATAATTCTTAGGATAGTATTTTATAAATAAAGATGGTCTATAAATTTTATGAGTGAATTATTTTTATTTTATCTTATTTAAGAGTATAACATTTAATTTGAGTAATCCACTATTATATGAGCAACAGACAGAGTTTTAAATATGTAATCTTTCAGTTGGGGATATTTTAAATTCCAAAGACTGTCCCTTTATACAAAGAAACCTATTTACTGTGATTGTTGCAAATGTGAAAGTAATTTTATGCTTAATGAAAGATTTTAATTGATTTAAAATCTTGTTTGGCACTGATAATGATAATAAAAATCTGCTACTTTTTCCATTAAAAAAAGTTATAACTAGAGCATATTAAGAGTAAGCCAGGAAACACAATTAAACATGTCATGGAAATAGGAGATTTTGAATACAGAAAAAAATTACAATTCTCAGAAAACTTATAGGAGTTGAAAACCATAATTTAAGTTCACTCTGTCCCTGTTTTTTCTTACATATTCTTTATTTCATACACATGATGCTGTTATGGGGAGTTTTCTAGTCTTTGTTTGGTTCTCAGGGAGAGTTTTGTAAAATGCAAATAAATCATTAGGACACTGAAATAAAGAAACAAAGACATACCTCAAAATTTTGTTATTGTTAGATAAGCATAAAATGACTCTGCTAAACTACTATAACATCTTTGAAGTTCTTATGTTCAATTTCTATATCATTTCAAATAAGTAATAATTTCCAAAACTGCACCAGTCCAGAGGTGACACTTTGGACAATGCTTCCCTGATAGAGACCAAGAAAGAACATTTATTTAAAATACCCTAATTAAGAATTAGTGGTTAAAGCTTTTTTTCAGGTATAAATATGTTCTTCAGTTTTTTTGTGAAGATTATATATTTAAGTCTAAAATAAATACAGTAATATAACTTTCTTCTTAAATATAAACAATAGCTTTATCACAATTGATTGCCAGTGAAGACTTTCAATGATACTTGAGCCCACAATTAATTTAAATGAGGAAAAATTTGGGCCTTGAAAAAGAAACTCTACAAGTTCAATAAATCGAATCTGTTTTCTCTCAAAAGTAACATTGGTTGTTAAATCAATCCTATAAATAATTTTTACTTTCCAGCATAAATCATTACTCACTCTAAATAAGTGGATGGCAGTCTACATCCAAAGTTTCTATAAAATGGGCTGACTATTCCCCACTGATATTAATCAAGAACTACTTCTGCCCAAACTACTGTAGGAGAATAGTTGCTAGTATAGTTCATGTTTTACATCAACAAACTGAAAATAATATAATTTCAGGTTAAAAACAGTACTGAAATGCCTAAATACCATGATACAGTCCTATAAAAAGTTATAGCTTCAGAATAAAAACCTGAAGGGTCCTTTTAAATATGACAGCATTTAGTGAATCAGGTTCCAACATTGTTTACAGCTCTATAAAATAACAGTAAAATAAAATAAAACAATATTAAAAATTGGCAATTTATAGAAAAATAAGGAAGTATTAAAAAAAACAAAGTAATATATACAGTACATGTTTACATGTACTTTACCTAAATAATTGAGCTGTTATTGTAAAAATCAAAATTCCCATAACTAAAGAGGAATCCTCCTCCTGATATTCACGCTGTCATAATTAAATAAATAGTCTTTTGTTACATGACTAATGTGGATAAATGTAGTACAAGTGAATGAAACTAATAGGTATATGATTAAGCGTTTTATTTATGACTTTTTAAAGTTGTTGATTGAACTTTGCTTTACTCATTTATTTATATGTAGGATACAGAATCAAACCCAGTGCCTCACACATGCAAGGCAGGAGCTCTGCCACTGAGCCACAACCCCAGCCCATGATTATGTTCTAATAACCACTAATAATAATCTAAAAATATAATGAGGATATAGGAAAGGTAGCAGAATACAACAGTTAGTATTATGGCATTATGTAAAAATGTAGACTTGTAATCGATGTGATTCTGCAATCTTTGTAATGTTTTGAATAACCAATAAAAAAATAAATAAAATTAAAAATAAATAAATAAATAAATAAATAAATAAAGACAATCCAAAAATAGATAACCAATAACAATTAGGCTTGAATTATTTTCAAATACTCTATTCATTACAGGGATTCTTTGATTCTATAGTGGTTTTACCAAAGGCCTGAAGAAGTATTTCCTAGCACTTGGCCACCATCTACTCTTCTAAAATAGAGGAAATGGATATGGTAGAATTTTGCTGAAATGAATTAAATTCATATATTCAGAGATAGTAATATTTCTCAAATATACTATGGACCTGAGAGTATTTATATTGAGTAAAAGAATTACGTTTAAAAAAATTTGAGGGCTGAGGTTGTGACTCAGTGATAGAGCACTCACCTAGAACATGCAAGGTCCTGGGTTCAATCCTCAGCACTACATATAGAAAAATAAAGTTATTATGTGCATCTACAACTAAAAAAGATTTTTTAAAAAATGGTTAACATGTAAAATTTTATGTCATGTCTATTTTAACCACAATACAGTGTTTAAAATGGAAAACAAACAACTGAGGGGTTCCAGTGAAGGAGCAGTGAGTCTAAAAGAACAGAGAGGTGAGTTCTCAGTGAGGATGGCAGGTGACTCAACTTGAATACATATATTAGATGCTGCCACATGCTGGCATATCCAGCCTGGTGAGGTGTTCATTTGAGGATTCATTTGGGAGGGTTTGGTTGGTGATGGCAGGCTGTTCATAAATCCTTGCCTGAAATTTTGGTTGAATAAGTCATTATGCCATTAGCGATATTAATATTGGGTCAGAGGAAAACATACAACTTTTGTTTTCAACATACAACTGAATAAAGATCATAAATATGACAAATGTGGCCTTCTATTAGAGTTTTTTTAAAGTGACAGATTTCTGAAAATAAGAAATGACACCTTCATTTGGAACATGTAAACCTCTATTCAAAATATTTAGATACTTTACATAGCCATAAGAAAATTCTCTGATATAAATTACATGATGCACTTTTTCCTGAGTCCCCTCTCTTCCATTAGCCCATGACTCTAAGAAGAGCACCTCCTAGAGGCTGTAGGGCCTGCTGCCTTAAAGCATTGAGCTCTGCCCTGAGCAACCTTGAAAGTGGCTCTCTGGTGAGGTCCAGAGAAACGCAGGAATGGAGAAGTTTGGGCAGGGCAATGACATGGCATGACAAGAAATATCCTGGAAGATGCTGCCTTCTGTCTGGAGGATCTACTAGAAGAATAGGTGTTGAAAGGAATTGTGACATCAGGGACCTTGGGGGAGGAACCATGCAAAGCATGCTGAGAAACCTGGCTTCACCTTAGAACTTTTCAGTAAACCTTTCTCTAACTGTGCCTGGAGAGGTGTGTGGCTGTCTGCACTTGGGACAAAGTACCTAGTGGCTCTTCCTTCATCAAGGATAAAATCAGAGCCTTAAGTGAGACCCTGTTTTTTTTTATGACTGGCTTCTTTGATTTGGCCTAATATTTTCAAGGTTTATTCATATAATAGCATGTCATCAGTATTCCATTCCTTTCTATTGCAAAACAACATTCCGTTAGATGGAAATGCCATATTTATTAATCTGTATTGTTAGCTGACTGAGTAACTTGTACTTTTTGGGCTATTTGAATAACGCTGCTGTGAATACTCATGTACCTTTTTTTTTCTCTTGGGTGTACACTTAGAGTAGGATTGCTGGGTCATTTAGTAAGTCTGTGACTAACATGGAAGGAGTTACCAGACTGTACTAGAAAGTAGGCACATTCTTTACATTTTCCCCCCAGGTCACAGTGTGTCCTGAGTACATATGCTATTGTCCATGTCTTTGATTGTAGCCTTCTAGCCATAAAGTGGTCTCTTGTTATGACTTTGATGTGCAATTCCTTAATGATAAATGATAAAATGATTACTGTTTTGCAAACATAATGATCTTTAGAGAAGTGCACATCCAAGTCTTTGGATACATTTTATTAGATTTTCTTTGTGTTTAGTTGTAACAGTTCTTTCTATATTTGGGAACAGTCATTTCTGAGTTATAATCTATGACTTACAAATATTTTCTTCCATTCTCTGAGTTGTCAATTCAATTTCTTAGTGCATTCTTTGATGCTTAGAAGCTTTTATTTACAGTAAAGTTCAATTTACTTTTTACTTCCATTATTGCTTTACTCGTGATTTTTATTAGCAACCACTACTAAATATAAGGCCAAAATGGTGTATTCCTGTTTTTTTCCTAAAAGTTTGTAGTTTTAGTTTTGTGTTGAGTTCTGTGATATATTTTGAGGGTATTTGTGTTTGTGTGTGTGTGTATGTATGTGTATATGAATTGATGTAGGGATTCTGACTCCATTCTTTTCTGTTCTTACATGCTCATGCATGCTAGGTGATAACTTAGCACATCATAATATTGACCATACATATAAGGGTTTTCTGCCAAATCCCATTCATACTTTTGTAATTTTAAAAGAAAAAGGTAACCGGGTCGTCAGAGTACAGCTTTGCCCCAAATATCTGAATCCACACATTGATGTCAGGATGGCCAAATCTTGGAAAAAAAAATGAAAATTTTTTTGAAGAAGACTATAAGCCCTTTGTATATATTTCTTTGTAACCATGAGTTTTTCAGGAACTGTGAGACTATTCTGTAAGCAGAACAAGAGTTAATGAATATTGCAACATTATTCAAAGTGTAGCCATTTATCTGAGAAAACTTTTTGTTAATATTGAGTTTATTCATGGAAAATAGTCATTTTTTCTTCTTGGTTATAGATGTGTCAAAGACAGATGAACAAATTGAACTTGATAGTTCCTTCAACCACAGCCTGTTTTATTAGTTTCCCTTGAAATGAAGCATTTTATTGAATTTGTTACAAATATGTGTGTAAACTATTACCTTCTAGTCTGTACTCAGAAGCAAGAAAACTGATGATCTATTTGCTTAACTTTGTTGCTTTCTACAAAACATCTCTAGGCTTCACATTTGGGTTTTCAGCAAAATTCAACATGATGTTCTTGATAGAGCTCCTCTTATTTCCCTATTTCTTAACAATGCAACAGTATATTATATCCTCCTACTCTACAAATACCTAAATGTCTTAGTGTAGTAATTATCTCAATACACACACATGAAAAATATTGATTCAACTTTTCATGGAACTTAGATTTTAATTCAGAAATATTTTATAATCTTCATCCTGCTCTCATGCAGTCTTTGTCACTTCCCTTGACTGATATTCTTGTTTTTTTGTTTATTTTGAAGTTTTTATATTTATTTCAGGAGAATTATGTGAAGTATGAATAACATTAAATTCAATTAGAAATAAATTTTATAATATTGGAGAGTTAGAGTGTTAAAATATTTTATCTCATTATTTCATATTTCCATGTAGAGACTCTGATAGAAATTATAGCTAAAAGTGTTGTATGGATCAAAAATTTAATATGTGGGCTAAAAGGCTTGAATAAAGTACCCAAATTGATGTGATGGGTGTGTTATTTAATGCAGTTTTACCAAGTGATCACAAAACATTGGATACATATATACACACACACACACACACACACATACACATTTTCACTTACATGTTTAAAGAAAGGAGTCTTGGAGATGTCAGTCTTCTGGTGAAAACAAAAAATGTTCAAAAAATATTGTTATTTGAGGACTAACATTTGCTTAAGTAGGCTAATGTTAGAGTAGGCATTTCTCCTCTAAAGTATAAAGTCTTGAGTATATTACATTAATTCTCACAAGCCAGGGATTATCACAAGTCTAACAACTAAGAAAAACCCAGGATCAGAGGAATTCTCAGCCCAGTTCTACAAAAAGTTTAAAAAAGAATAAACATCAATTCTTCTAAAATTATTTTATGAAATAGAAAATAGAAAAGACCATCTAACCTCATTCTATGAAACTGATATCAACCTGATGCAAAAACCAGACAAAGACACATCAAGGAAAGAACATTTCAGACCAGTATTCCTGATGAACAGAGATGTCATAATTCTCAATAAAATTATGGCAAACAGCATGCAAAATCATATTAAAAAGATAGTACAACATGATCAGTGGGCTTTGTCCCAGAGATGCAGGGTTGGTTCAATACATGGAAATCAATAAACATATTTTTTAATTAAATAGATGTAAAGACAAGAATCAAAAAATTATCTCAATAAATGCAGAAAAAAAACATTGGACTAAATACATAGTCAAAACACTAGAAAACTATGTATAATAGAAATATGTCTTAATACTATAAAAGCTATCTATGGTAAACACATGGACAATATTCTCCTCCTCTCCTCCTCCTCCTCCTCCTCCTCCTCCTCCTCCTCCTCCTCCTCCTCCTCCTCCTCCTCCTCCTCCTCCTCCTCCTCCTCCTCCTCCTCCTCCTCCTCTTCTTCTTCTTCTTCTTCTTCTTCTTCTTTTTTTTTTTTTTTGGAGTAAGGAGACTTTACTGAAAACAGAAAACAGAAACAAAGATTTACAAACAGGAATGTGGATTCCTAGCAAAACAAAAACAAAGAACAAAAAGGGCAGGGAGGAGGGGTGTTGGAAGGACAAAAGTGGGTAGTGAGAGCAAGGAAAAGGCTTAATATTTTTTTTTCTTTTTCTCATTTCTAAAAAAAAAAAAAAAAAAAAAAAAACAAGGAAACACACAGGGACACACAACCATTTGTTCACGAATAGAAACATAAATGGGGCAGAATCTAACACTCTGTTCTTCTCTTTTCCAAAAGCAAAACAGAAAAAGAAAAGGCAGGCAGGAGGCTGTGCCCCATAGAGACCCCTTCCGCAGTGGTGTTTAGGAAGGGGCAACCTGCGGGTTTGTGCAACACCTGGCAGCAGCGCAGGAAAAAGAAGCAGGGGTGAGGGGGGTGGGGGTGGAGGTCATAGGCTCCATCCCCTTAAAGGAGCAGGGGGTCCAGCTTGTCAAGCCCAGGGCACCCGTGGGGATCCCTGGGGACTGGACCCTCTCCGAGTCCTGAGCACCCTCGGGGAAGTGGTCGCTAGGGTTGCACCCTCCCAAGTCCAGGGCGCTCAGCCATCTCCCTCCCCTTGTGAGCCCGCCCCTCAAGGAGGGGGGCCCCGCATGCGCCCAGTGCTTGGGCTCTGTACAAGGGCACCTGGTGCTGGGGCAGCAGCTGGCAGCTACTGTTGATATGGCTGAGGACGTTCTACTTGAGCTGCACCACCTGCTCAGTCAGTAGGCTCCTGGTGGATGCCAGCTCATGTTCTGGCTCTTGAACTTTTCACTTTCTCCTCCAGGAAGAAATGCTCCAATTTGCCCTTGGGGCACTTGGAGACTGCAATGCGGTTGAGCAGCCGCTTGCGCTCAGCCTGGATGTGTTACTATGTGTTCATGTCAATGAGCGATATCCGCAGGCTCTCGCTGAAGCTTGGCAAGTCGGGCACCTTATGTGGCTCATCCTTGAGCACAGCTAGGCATGGTGGCCCCAGTGCGAGGGGGGCAGGTGGGGGCGGCAGTGACAGGCAGAACGGAACGGGATTGGAGGTGAAGGGGACATTTGCAGCACCCCCGGCACCACCCCTGTAGCTGCTCAAGTTCGTGGAGACCGATGTCAGTTGGGGGGGGGTAAGAGTGCCGCGCCCAATGCCTGACAGAGGGTCCTCTTGCAGAGGCAGCAGCAGCAGCAGCAGTAGGGCTGCACACTCGCCAAGCTGGTGCTGCTTTTCCAAATCCTCCAGGGCCTTGACAAAGTCCTCCGTGAAATCCTGCTTCTCATTGGCCAACACCTTGGGGTAGAGGAACTGTGTGCTCCTTGGTGTAGTGGAAACCAGCACATTGATCTGGATGATGAGGCACTCGAGCTCAAGAAAGGGGAGTTTGAGCACCCTCAGGTAGGGCTGGAGAGCAAGCTGTCAGGGGGCACCTGTTATGTGTGCAGTTTGCAGATAGGGGGGCCAGAGTTGGCTCTGCTGGCACCTGTTCCCTCAGGTTCAGCTTCAGGGCATCATTCTTCACCAGGCTGCCTGCCGCCCAAGTTGGCGCCTCAGGGACAAGTGGGCCAGGGACATAAAGTTGCTGCCACTGCCACTGACGCTATTGCCCAGGCTTCTCAGTGCCTCATCACCATAGAAAAGTGTTTCCACCCTCTGCTGCACCGAAGGCTGGCTCCGCTGGGGGGGGGGGTGGCCAGGGCCTTTGTCCTGGGGTCTCCCAACCCCTCTCCTGCCTAGTCGGTCCTGAGCCCACCTTGCCAGTGGACTCTGTACCTGGCCCTTCTGTGGGGGCTCCTCAGAAACATTATTATTAAGGGATAAAAAATTAAAGCATTCTCTCTAAAATTGAAAAAAAGCAAAAAGATGCCCTTTTTTTTGCCATTTTATTCAACGTCATCCTTGGAGCTCTATCCAAAACAATTAGAAGAAAGAATTAAAGATAATCAATAGAAAAACAGGAAATCAAACTATCACTATTTGCTAATGACATGCTTCTATATTTAGAAAATCCAAAAAATTTTACCTGAAAACTTTCTTGACTAATAAATTTAGTAAAATAGTATAACATGAAATAAACACTCAGAAACCAAATGAATTTTTATAATAAAGTGTTCGAGTCTGTAAACAAGTCAGGATGGCACCTGGCATTTGGCCAGAGAAATGTTAGAGTCTGTAAACAAGTCTGGATGGCGCCTGGCAAAATGCCAGAGGAAGTGGTTTGTGAAGTAACAAAAGTGAGCCATTAAGTGTGGAGATTCCTTATTGGTTGACTGCTGTATCTAGTTTATGCTAATTAAGATAAGCTGTGTGGAATGTATAAATACCGCTCCTGTCTTACAATAAACGGCTCCCACTCCTTCTGTATCTACATACACAAGTTCATCACACACACCCCCCCTCGCTAGTTTGCTGCAGCCAGACTTTGGCAGATGGTGGCCCATTACAGGGAACTCAGAGACACTTGGGGATAAGTGACGAGGAAAAAAGCTGCCCATCAATAGATAGGACGGGAGCAAACCTGCTCCTCCCTAGGCAGATAGGGCAAGAGGAAAAATGGCCATTTCGAGAAAATGGAGAAGATTGATGCAGTATGTTTGTGTCTTGTTTTGTCTCAGTGTATTGTATTGTCTTTGTGATGAAAATATAGAAGGGGTGTTTGTCGCGACCCCCCTTGCCCGCAAGGAAGACGCGACTCAGGAATCTTTTTTTAGCAGTTTATTTAGGCCCTTGATATTTTTTTAATAATTTTTCTACTCCTACTTCTACTCCTACTTCTGCTAAACTTCGGATGCCCCTCCCAGCCTTAATAAAGCACCGCGAACCCCAATGCAAAGCTGCCACGTGTACCCTTCTCACAGGGTGCTAGAAAATGACATGCCAACTTTCTCTGATAAGGAGCTGGGAACACGCCAACTCTCTTTGATATGGAGTTGTCCTTCACAGACCACAACGGAGCCAGTGCCATCATGTAATGGCGACCACAGTCCGCAGGAACGGCTCACCACAGCTCCCCCTTTTTGTTTCACTAAGACAATACAGGCGAGAGTAGAGGTCCTATCCCACTGTGCAGAAGTGGCTGTATAGTATGGGCCAGCCCCAGGGGGCGCCTTCCCCAGACCTGACACCATATCAGCCGACGCCTTTTTTTGTGGGGCGGGGCGGAGACACGTCAAACCCGCATGCAATAGGACATGCTCCCCTTGAGGTCCCTCTTGTCAATGGATCACTCAAGTGCAGTGCCTTGCCTCGCATCCTGTATCGTGACGATGGTGAGTAAGAGGGAATAGCTGAGGTTGAACTGTGGCCATGTAGAAGTACAACTACAAACATGTTGGCAGCACCCTGAAAGAAAGGCACGGACTTTAAAGTGATAGATAAAGACCAGTGTGGAAACCCTTCTGCGTGCAATGGCAACAAGACCCGTAGAGTGTAAGGGCTTTCCAGCACTAAGAGAAAGACAAAAGAAGGACATGTCGTACCCAGTGTAATGTTATAATAACTTGGGGTGTAACGACCATGTCAAAGGCACTAGTGTAGAAACCCATCTGCGTGCAATGGTAGCAAGACCGGCAGAGTGTAAGGGCTTTTTGACACTAAGAGAATAACGAGGAAAGACATGTCAATCCCAGTGCAATGTTATAATAACTTGGGGTGCAATGACCATGTCAAAAGTTTAGTGCTTAAGATGCGCAAGCCAGACCTGTGGCGAGTTGCCAGTTTTTAAAGCAGCAAGAGCTTGTATGATCATAGCCTTATCTTGAGCACTACGAGCCTTAAGGCGACAGAGAAACCATAAACAGAGGAACATACCAAAACAACACAGTGTACCAAAAATGCCTACTCCCACCCACTCTTTAAAAAAGGAAAAAGCAGAAGATATCCAATTGGTGAATTGACCCAGAGTCACGGGATCGACACGGGTACTATTCAAGACAGCTATCTGGGTTAGTTGAGACTGGATCATGTCTTCCACTTCCATGGACCAATTCCCGGCCAGATATCCACCAATGATGTGGGAAGCATTCCTGGAATCATTAAATCTGACAGAGGTTATACATAAATGTGCACGTTGGTCAATGCAGCCTAAAAGTACTAGGTCAGCCAATTCTTCTACCTGAGCTTGAAGAAAATCTATTCTCTGGTTGGTAGCTAAAATCCCTGACAAAATATGTTGATTAATCGCATTTTGCGATTCAAGTATAGTGTACGTTTGTTGAACAACTTGATTAATAGTGGCAGCAGTTTGTACTTGACTGGCCATGGCTACTCCGGCCGTAACTGCTGCAGCAGCAGATGCCGCCACGGCTGTCACTATAGCTGCCGTGATTCCAAAATCTCTGCGGACTCTAAGTAGCTCTACAAGAGGAAATTTATCTGGATCCGCAGTGACTGGGATTGGGACAAAAGTTGGAATTTTCATAATCACTGTTACAGTCCAAGAACCATTCCAACACTCAGATAAGAAACAGGTAATAATAGAACAATCCAGCATCCCCGATGAGGTGTGATTAGCTAAAAGGAACAGGAACGGGGATTGGATACAGACCATTGCAGGAGGCAATGTGGCATAATGTAACAGAGAGTTGAACGAAACAGATGTAAGCCTATTACCTCGTTCACTCTCCTTAGTAGTGCCAGAAACATTAGTCAGCCAACATTTGGCTCTTAGTAATTGAGCCAATGTAGAAATATCGGCTGAAGCCCCCTTCTCATTGGAAATGAGCCATTGAAACCAGGACCAACCTGTTCCTGTAGAGGAGTTGGCATTGTTGTTAAAGTTATAAACATATCTCTTCAGAGGGGGGGAAAAGGAGAAACCTTTAGTAACTTGATGTTTTTCCCAAGAATGATCCTGACAAGGCGTAAATGTCGGGGGAAAACCAAAATTAGGGGTACAGTAGGGAGAGGCCTTGAAATGAGTGGCATTGCAAGTACTATTAGAAGAAGGAGGCATTGGGATTAGTACCTCGGAGATAATAGCTAAAGTAGTTATGTTTAAAACAGAGCTAGTTGCGGGGGTCCCTGAGCCTGATTGCTTCCCTGAAACTACTTGGCTCAATACAGCACTGAGAATACTCCCTGAGACTCGACTGGACCGCAATGGGTCCTCCCAGTTAGTCAAATTTTTGGTCTTAAGGCTAATACAATTAGTGTTCCCAAGACTGAAACAAAAAACTCCTGTGAGATTAACTTGAGACTGATTAAAATATTTTCCATGTCCCCTCTAGGAGAGGTACAAGGAGCAGATATCTCACATGAGGTAGAAAAAAGAGTGGGGAGGACACTAGAATTACTATGAACTGGCATTGGCATTGGCCATGCCCGTGCCACTGCCCACCACTGCATTGGTGCCATCTGTACCGTTGGCACCAGCATCAGAGCCAGAGCACTCATCAGAATGAAGCTCCTCATCATGGGACTGTTGTGGCACCTCCTGCTGCTGGTTAGTAGATCTCGAGACTCTTCTTGTCAGGCGTTCAGGGATCCACAGCGGCTCCGTGCGATCCTGGGGAAAAAAACATACAGATCCTCGTGCCCATGTCAGCACGGGGTCAGGGCCGTTCCATTGGCCCGTAAGAACATCCTTCCACTTAACATAGCCAGTCACAGAGGGCTGAGGGGACACATGTCTATCGGCCGCAGAGCGGCCATGAATATCCAAATTCAAAAAATTAATGGTAAAAAGAGCTAAGGACAGGCGTTCTTTAGGAGTGTGGTCAACTCCTATTTCCCCTTTTTGTTTTTCTAAGGTTTCTTTTAAGGTGCGGTGGGCACGTTTAACAATGTCTTGTCCTTGAGGATTGTAAGGCAACCCATGAGCAAGTTGTACTCCCATAGTAGAACAAAAAGATGTAAACTGTCTGCCCGTATAAGCAGGTCCATTATCAGTCTTAAGGGATGCAGGTGCACCCCATGCTGCCCATGCCTCTAAGCAATGAGTAATAACATTACGTGTCTTTTTTCCCGATAAAGTAGAAGTATGAATAATTCCAGAGTATGTATCAATAGAAACATGTACATATTTGAGGTTGCCAAAGTCAGGCACGTGAGTTACGTCTATTTGTCAGACGACCAATGGCTTCAATCCTCGTGGGTTTACACCATAAGTAGGAGGATGAAGAAATGTGACACAATGGGGACATTGTAATACTATCTGACGAGCATCCGCTCTTGAGATGGAAAAACGTCTGCGCAGCGTCATAGCATTGACATGAAAGTTGTGATGAAACAATTTAGCTTCTTCTAAGGAGGAGGCCAAGCATACCAACTGGCTTCTAGTTGTCGAGTCAGCACAGGCATTACCCTGTGATAACGGGCCAGGAAGAGAGGTTTGAGCCCGAATGTGCATTGGATAGAAAGGGGCAGTATGGCTACGGATAAGCTGTTGAAGCTGATTAAAGTAAGTAGACACAGTATGGGTGTCACTAATAGCTCCTACAGCCTCCAGAATTTTGAGCGCCTGCACCACATAGATGGAGTCCGAAATGAGATTGAAAGGAAAAGAACACTGTTTAAAAACTTTAATGACAATTTGTAGTTCTACCCATTGTGGATTTTCAGGAGCAAATTGATGCTGGACAGGGGGAGAGTCAGTAATCACATAAGCTTCCATTCCAGACTTAGAGCCATCAGTAAAAATATTAACAGCCCCCGGAATTGGAGTGGGTGAAGTTACTTTAGGGAAAATGATAGGATGCTCTTTAACAAAATGGAGTAATGGATGAGAAGGGTAATGATTATCAATATCCCCTTGAAACGAGCAACATAGAATAGCCCAGTTGTCTAGAGTAGCACACAAAACATTAAGTTGAACTTTAGAATAGGGTATGATAAGAGAAGAAGGTGCTTGTCCAAAAAATTGAATGCTCTGTTGAATCCCTCTAAGTGCTAATGCTGCAACAGCATCAGGATAGTATTCTAAAGATTTTCCTGGGGATACATGTGGGTGGATCCATAGTAAAGGCCCATCTTGCCACAGTACTCCAGTAGGCTGCCGCATAGTGGCAAGCACACATAACTGGAAAGGTTTATCACTCTGGAGCCTGTATAGAGTAGCATGTTGTATAGCTTCTTCTACTTTTATAAGGGCCGCTCTGGCCTCTTTAGTGAGGGTACGAGGGGAAGTAAGATCTGGATCACCCTTAAGAATAGCATACAAAGGCTGGAGCACGATATTAGGAATATGTAAATAACCTCTTATCCAATTAATATCTCCCAACAGTTTTTGAAAATCATTTAAAGTTTGGAGATCTTGAGTTCTTATAGTAACTTTTTGTGGTTTTAACATGTCATATTTAATCGTCGTACCCAAATACTGAATAGAATCCCCTGTTTGAACCTTTTTAGGTGTAATATGTAATCCATACTGAGCTAACAACTTCACTAAGTCTTTATAGGCCTCATTAACTGACTGTTTTAATTTGGCTACCAATAATACATCATCCATATAATGAATAATCTTGATGGGAGGATATTGTTGTCTGAGAGGTGCGAGTGCCTTCCCTACATACATCTGACAAATTGTAGGACTGTTAGACATTTCCTGTGGTAAAACGACCCACTCAAACCTTTGATCTGGTTCCTCGTGATTACAAGAGGGAAGGGTGAAGGCAAAACGCTGTGAGTCTTTAGGATGTAAAGGAATAGAAAAGAAACAGTCTTTAATGTCAATAGCAATGATATGCCAGCCCTGAGGAACAGAGGAAAGCAGCGGCAGCCTGAAACACCCCCGCCATACGGAGGCGGATCGGGAGGCCGTCCGTTCTTGAGCCCTTGCTTATCTCTGTTTCCTGTACCTAAACTCCCTAGCTGCCGAGATAGCGTCTCCAGCTCCTCCTCTTCATTATCTTCTACCTCTGACCCACTTTCGCATGGGGGCGTGCGCAGCACACTGAGATCTGGATACAGTCTCCTCCCGTTCTCCACGCCCCGCACACTCCCCTCTTCCTGAGACACTTCGCTCTCTGTTGTTTCTGATTTTTCCTCATGTAATTGTTCTAAAACCTCCTGCCCTTTAACAAGCGCTTTTTGGCATCGGCCATCCGTAAGACAACTACGGACCATCTTCCAGAGGGGTATCACCCCGCCCTCTAGCATGCCCTGCTCACGAGCAAAGTCAAGGTCTTTGCCTAATTTATTCCAGCTGGGTGTAGTGAGGCTGCCTGAAAATGCAAACCACGGTGCAGCTGTATCTACCCTCTGTAAAAATTTCTCTAAGGTACTGCGTTTCACCTCCAGTCCCTTGGAACGTAAAAGGCCATCTAAGGCCAGAAGAAGTGGACTTGAAGTCACAGCACCCATGACGCAACACAAGAAAACACAGAAATTGAAAGTGAAAGTACACAAAACAAAACGAACATACACAGAAAGAGAACAAAAATTCAGAGTGCAATTGCTATAAGATGTAGCGCCCTCTCTTTACAGAGGAGCTTCCCGCTTTTTAACAGCGGGTCCTACGTTACCTGGGACTTACCGGTGCACCTCCCTGACTGCTGAAAGTTCTGGTTCCTGGGTGTTTCTTTGTTTCTTTTCTCCCGGGTTTCGGCACCACTTGTCGCGACCCCCCTTGCCCGCAAGGAAGACGCGACTCAGGAATCTTTTTTTAGCAGTTTATTCAGGCCCTTGATATTTTTTTAATAATTTTTCTACTCCTACTTCTACTCCTACTTCTACTAAACTTCGGATGCCCCTCCCAGCCTTAATAAAGCACTGCGAACCCCAATGCAAAGCTGCCACGTGTACCCTTCTCACAGGGTGCTAGAAAATGACATGCCAACTTTCTCTGATAAGGAGCTGGGAACACGCCAACTCTCTTTGATATGGAGTTGTCCTTCACAGACCACAACGGAGCCAGCGCCATCATGTAATGGCGACCACAGTCCGCAGGAACGGCTCACCACAGCGGTGTTAAGTAAATTACCAAGGGAAGAAGGCACCCCAGTGAAACCAAGAGCAGTTAAGGCATGTTGATGGAAGACCAGGAACTCAAGTCAGAAAGAAGAAAGTTCAGAGGAGGAAAGATTATCAGGAAAAAAGTTGCAGCAAAACTACTAAATACTTTTCGTTACCGCAGGGTGCATGAATTGACTTGGCGGCTGCCACGTGCTGGAGCCGGTCATGGTGCAGCAAAAACTTTCCAAGCAGCAGCAGTAAGCTCTTCCCCACCTGGGGAGCAGGACGCTACTACGAGAGCCCAAATCCAAACCTGACCTGGAAGCAGTTTGAGACCGGGACTCTCCCCAGGGCCATCTGGGGCTGCCCGGGACACTATAGCTGGCAGAAGACGAGTTTGATCATTTCCAAGGCCGGTAACTACAATGGTTCTCCCACACCTGGAGGCTGATGAGTAATGAGTACTATTAAGGCTTATTTCAAATGTAAAAAACCTTGAGATAATGTACTAAATTATTCAGAAGGTTGTTTTCTTAGTGGAATGCTACAGGATTTTCCAGCATCATTGCTGGAGTTCCTGCCTTCATCCCAGTGCCAGTGAAAAACGGGGTGGAAGAATTTCCAGTGTTGCTGAAAACCGGACGAAACATCAGCTGAGAAACGGACAAGACTTGGATCAAGCTAGCTGCCTGCAGAACTTACCTGGACTGTGATTTACCTGTACTGTGAGTTAATCTATTGAGACACTGCTTTACCTGGACTGAGACAACAAACTGTAATCTACAACAAATTGAAACTCAGTATCTATACAAATGGTGTCATTGCTGGTATAATTTTTCCAAGGGCTTATTGCATGGAACCATCAAGTGGCTTGGTATTGTGGCATTTTGTATCCTCCCTTTCTGTTTGTAGCAGGTTATTTATGGTGTTTGTGTAAAAACCACTATGGTCCTTATTTAAATTAAACAAAGGGGGAAATGTTAAGGTATGTAAACAAGTCAGGATGGCGCCTGGCATTTTGCCAGAGAAATGTTAGAGTCTGTAAACAAGTCTGGATGGCGCCTGAGGGAGTGGTTTGTGAAGTAACAAAAGCGAGCCATCAAGAGATTCCTTATTGGTTGACTGCTGTATCTAGTTTATGCTAATTAAAATAAGCTGTGTGGAATGTATAAATACCGCTCCTGTCCTACAGTAAACAGCTCCCATTGCTGCTGTATCAATGTACACAAGTTGTTCCTCACACCCTCCCCACCCCCCACGAGTTTGCTGCAGCTGGACTGCAGCAATGAAGCAATGAATCCAATGTAAAAACTAATTAGGAAAACCACCCCATTAACAATGGCTTCAAAAAAGAAAAAGAAAGAATAAAATAAAATACTTGGGAATCAAACTAAAAAAGAGGTAAAATACCTCTACAATGAATACCACAGAACACTAAAGATAGAAATTGAAGATCTGAGAAAATGTAAAGATGTTACATACTCTTGGATAGGCAGAATGATCATAGTCAAAATGGTGATACTAACAAAATAGTTATAGAAGTTCAATGCAATTCCTTTTAATCTCCCAATGACATTCTTCATAAAACTATAAAAAGCAATCATGAAATTCATTTGAAAAAATAGGAGAGCCACAATAGCCCAAGCAATTCTCAATAAAATGAGTGAATCAGTAGGCATCACAATACTAGACCTTAAACTGTACTACAGAGACATAGTAAAAAAAGAAAAAAAAAGTACAAAAATACATAGAGACCAATCCATACTAGACAAAGGTGAAAAAAACATTAATTGAAGAAAAGAAAGCCTCTTCAACAATTGGTGCTGGGAAAATTGGAAATCCATATGTAGAAAGATGAAATTAAACTTCTCACTGTGCTCAAAAATCAACTCAAAGTAGATAAAAGATTTAGACATAAGAATGGAGTCCCTAACAAAAACAAATTGTCCACATCCTCATCCTGTTAGCTTAGGACCTGACTTCTTGAACAAGACTCCTAAAACACAAACAGTAAAATTAGTAATCAATAAATGGGATGTATTCAAACTAAGAAGCTTATTCTCTGCAAAGGAATCAATCTATAACATGAAGAGAGAGCCTACAGAATGGGAGAATAAATCCTTAGCACAAATACACCAAATAGAGCAGAAATCTCCAAGATATATAAAGAACTCAAAAAACTTATTGCCAAAAAAAGAGACATAACCCATCAACAAATGAATGAAGGAACTGAAAAGACACTTCACAAAAGAAGAAATACAATTGATCAACAAACACATAAATACGACCATCATCTTTAGCAATTAGAAAATTGCAAATCAAAGCTATTTCAGTATTTTATTTCACTGCAGTAATAATGGCAATTATCAAGAAGACAAGCAATAATATTGTTCATGAGAATGTGGGAGGCAAAGGTACACTCATACATTGCTTGTGCCACATCAATGTACAATAGGTCAATTTACAATAGCTAAGCTACTGAACCAACCTAGGTATCCTTCAACATATGAATGAATAAATAAAATGTTTTATATATATATATATATATATATATATATATGATTTATATATAATATAAATCATATAACATTTATATATAATATAAATATATATAAACAAACATACAGCCACACACAGATATATATATATATATATATATAACATACAGCCACACACAGATATATACATATCTGTGTGTGGCTGTATGTTTGTGTGTTTGTGTGTGTTGTGTGTCTGTGTGTGTGTGTGTGTGTGTATGGAATATTACTCAACCCTAGAAATAATAAAATTATGCTACTTGCTGGCTTATGTAACTTGAGAATACCATGCTAAGCTAAATAAACCAATAGCAACATTTCAAAGGCTTAATATTTTATCTGATGTGCAGATGCTAATTCACAATCGAAGGCACTAGGGAAGAATAAATACACTTTGATTTACAGAGAGGTTAGTAAGGGAGGGAAAGAGGTATGCGGTTTTGAAGGATTATGAAATGGATCAGATATTATTACCCTACATGCTTATACAATTACATGACTGGTGTAATTCTGCATCATGTACAAAAAGAAAAATGTGAAGTTATACTCCATTTATGTATGCTGTGTCAATGCATTATACTGTTATGTATAGCTAATTTTAACAAATGCCAAAAAGATAGAATCAAATAAATTACAAAATACAAGAATTAAAACACTGTTTTACTGAAATAGAAAGCAACATATAGACCAATTCACAGAAAATAGAACGAGGATAAGCCCAAACATTCACTGCACACTCATCTTTGACAAGGGGGCCAATAATACAGAATGAATAAAGGATAGTTAGTCTCTTTAACAGTTGGTGCAGAGGACACTCAATATCTGCACAGGGAAGAAATAAAACAAAACCTTATCTTACATCATATCAAACATCAACTCAAAGAGGAGAAACTGTAATAGTGAGAGGTGAACCTGTATAATTCCTGGAAGAGAGTACTGGGGTCCCATTTATCAATCTCTTCCCATCCTACTAAGGTGACAAATATGATCACAACACAGTGTTATATGTATTAAAATATCTTGCTATACAACACAAGCAGATGAAGTTGCTATTTTTAAATCTAAAATAGAAAAAAAAAGAAAGAAACGTATAAGTTTGTAACCAAAACATACAAAGAAAACACTGAAGAAATACTTTACAAGATTGCTCTAGGTAATGGTCCTTTGGCTATGACAATAAAAGAACAGAGAAGAGAACCATAAACAGAGAAGTATAATTCCATTAAACCAAAAGCTTCTGCACAGCACAGTAAAGCATGAACAGCAAAGAGATTCAACTGTTGAAATGAGAGAAATTACTAACACATCACCTGAGAAGAGTATAAAATCTGAAACACAAAATATCCCTATGAAAAACCATTAAGGGACATACCTTGAACATCAGTGATTTGAGAAGCTGACTTCGGAGGAACACAAGTTAAAAACAAGCCTCATCACATTAGCCAGGCCCTAAGCAACTGAGTCAGATCCTGACTCTAAATCTAAATAAATAAATAAATAAATAAATAAATAAATAAATAAATAAATAAATAAAACTCTGGGGAAGTGACTCAGTAATTAAGTGCTGTGGGTTCAATCTCTAGTTACAATATATAAATATAAACAGAGAGTAGCATGCTGTTTGCAAAGAAATGTAGTTAGGGTAAAATGGGGTGCTGCTCTTCGATGAATATAAAATTTTAATTGCATAAGATAAACAACTTCTAGATATTTGCAGCATAATTCTGTAGTTACACTTTACAATAGTATAATGTTCACTTACATGTTTTCAGAGTACATATATCCTACTTAGTGTTCTTACTATTGTGCAAGGGAGGAAGGGAGGATTCAAGGGACTGAGGGAGGGAAAGATGATGAAGAGACTGTCGAAGCCAGAAGGTAGGGAAAGGAGAACTAGCCCCACGAGGCTCTTCCTACACCGTCAGAATTCCTGCTCAAAGTGGACCTGTTCTTGATTGAATATTCACTGTTGTTATCATAATTTCTATTGATTTTATCTTACTACTTATTTTTCAAAAGTAAATTCCAAGAAGGCAATGGACCACAGGTATAAACACAGCTCATAAATGTAACCTGCAGGTATAGTGCTTTTGGACACCTCATAAACATTGAGTTTTCATTCCCATTATCACAAATTCCAGTGGGCCACAGAAATATGGGAGCTAAGAGAGAGTTGGGTACAAAGTGACCATGTCCTATTCACAAGTAAAAAAAAAAGGGAGCATGATGAAACCCAGGTAGGACACACATTAATGTTGAACCAGAATTAGATTCAAATATAGAAAGAAGACAGCTTTTTCACTCAAGGTATTTCACTGTGTTAACCCAACTTTCCAGCTGAGGATGTGAAGGGATAGGGAAAGCAGGGTAATCCAAAGTCACTTTTCTCCCAGCTCTTTCAAACTCATTAACAAACCAGCTGGAGAAATTGTTCACAGTTATCAAGGTGTAATAAATGCAATTTCACTGGTTCTGTGTAACATATTTACTGCTTTGGTATTAATGAACACAACATGGATGTGTAAGCTCTCCAATGTGACTTTCTCATAAGTTTGCATTTAGAATTGATATGGCATACAAAAAGATGAATGTTAGAAGTCTTGCTAATAATTTAAAATTCGGTAGTAAAAAGGACAATTAAGAGACAAATTGCACAATGACATGTGAAGAGATCACAGAAGAAAGAAATAGATTTCTCTGGCATGATGTCAATGGTAGAGGTAACCTGCTTTTATACAGGGAGTCTAAGTTTTCATTTTTCATTGGTCCTGAAAAATTACACAAGTTGCCCTAAAAATACCAGTAAAAAGGTGTATATTTCCCTGGAGAAAGTGGTGATTCTAGCATCTAGAAAGATAAATTTTTTTAAAAAAAATGAGCCTTAACATATGAAGGAGAAAGAGAATGAAGAGTGGGAGGAGAGTCTCTCAAGGTTTCCCACATGTGAATTCCTGATAAATGACATAAGAACTAAAGTAAAAATCCTGAAAGAGTGAAAGCTGGAAAATATGAGCAATAAAATAAAAAATTTTAATATTAAATTATAATTGAAAGCAACAAATAAATGTATATTTACTGAGAAATATTGACTACATTGATAAAAAGTGATGGGAAAAAATGTTTCATATACAAGAGTTCAAAACAATACAGGAGAATAGCATCCCATCCCACATGTGGAGCTTAGTATCTTTGTCATTTTATGTGTGGGGAGATTCAGTGACTTGATTGCAACAAATAGAGAAAGAATAAGGAAAATATTACATTCCCAAAGGATGAAGCTGGAACAAACTACCTTGACAGTGGATGGACTGTAGCACTTCAAATATTTCAGTGACCATCAGATAACCTCATCATGCTGTGACAACAGGGCACTTCAAAACCATACAATTGCTTCCAAAATTATTTAATCCATTATCTTTATAGGTGACTAACAATGACCATTTTCACAAGCAGGAAACAAACCATAAGGATACGCTCTCCCTCAGTGTTGAGTGCCTACCTTTCAGTGATCAAATAGAATAATTAGTTTTAATTTGTTTTTAATTAACAAATATTTCCTGCACATGTTAATGGAGTTGAGTGTAATATTTCCAAATGCATGGTACACAGTGATCATATCTAATTATCTATCTTCTACTTTCATCCCTTGCCCAGCACCCTTCCTACTCTCCAGAAATTACTATTGGGCTTCCATATTACTTCTAAAAAATCAACTCTAAGGTGTAGGTGATAAACATGGTAATAGAAAAAATATTTCTGAAGCCACAAACAAACATTTGCAGGAATGAACTTTCCCCACATCTCTGAGAACATAAATGTTAACACCTGGTAGAGTCTCCCTTTATCTCATTGTAAACAACCAGAAAAATAGTCTCCAGCTATTGCCTTCACTATGCTGACCTTAATTTTTCCATAAATCTTCAATTTGGCTTCAATTCCCACCACCTGAGGACAGAGGTTCCACTGAGATTATCAGAAACCCCTATGACACCAAAACTCAAGGTCCCTCCTTTGTCACCCTGTGGTTCACTTTTTAGTGTTTTTTAGAACATGAGGTTTTGCCTTTCTTTTTAAAATCACCTCTTCCAGAAATTCATGTCATTACATTTTCCTGGTTTTCTATCTCCTTAACTGGGTAGTTAGTGTAATACTCCCTTTCATAGCTGGATGATTAATTTCATATATACAATTAATGAATATTTGTACAAAAAAAATTTAAAAAGCTGCTTGTAAAGCAAGTACTGAAGAGTTTTCTGAAATGGTTCTTAACCAAGCCAGCCAATAAGTAGGCAGATACTCTGGTGGAAAATAGAAAAATGTCAAAAGTACAGATCAGATGCCATCTAGTGTCTAATTAGGACTTAGCACTTCTAACAATGGGAAAGTACCCACATTAAGCAGAGCAGTAAGTACAAGTAGGGATGAGACAGGAATTCTTGAAACTTAAAAGAGGGGTGAGGAGATGCAACTGGAGAAGCAAGCAAGGAAGGGATCCTTAAGAAGGCCATTATTTAACAGGTAGAAAAGGATTGGGGCAGCTAAATGATATGGAGAAGGGTGTGTTTTAGAATAATTGAGAAGGTAAAACATTGCCATGGATGGTAACATTAGATCAGATGCCTAAAGGAGGTCAGTACTTCATGTCTCTTTAGTGCCTGAATTCTTGGGTCAGTCCAGGGGAATGGTAGCCCCCACGAAAATGAGAGCAGAGATTCCTTGCTGTTTTGTTCATGTCTGTGTCCTCTCTGCCTAGGACAGAGCTTAGTATTACAGTTTTTTTAATGCAAGGAGTTATGTTTCCATATATAAAATTAAATAAAGGCTGTGGTTTTGCTTAGAGGTAGAGTGTTTGTCTATTATGCATGAGGCATTGGGTTCAAGCCTCACCATAACATAAAAATAAAATAAATGTATTGTGTCTACCTACAACTAAAAAATGAATGTTTTAAAAAATACTAAATGATAATACTGTCAAAATAGATCCCCTGCCCCATCCATTGCAAATTGCCTTTTAGAGAATCATGAAGCTGGAACTTTGCCTTACACCAGCCTGAGAGGCAGATGACACTTTGTGTGCCACTTTACAGACTTAGGGAGTGTCCCAAAGTAGCACCTGGAAAGAGTCAAGGCCTCTTCCCTCATCAATGCTTTTTTTATTGCCCAGGTGCTATGAAACCCCTGCCTGTGAGTGAGTGAGTGAAGGGGACTGTGCGATCCAGATCAGACTCCAGCAAGTGATGGCTGCATCTCAGGCTTACCCTCTCTGGACTTCAGGGTCTCAATATGTAAACAGCAGACACCAAGAGAAGTCTCTGTGAACACACAGGAAAAAAAAATATTGTTCCTCAAAAACAAAGTGTCTCAGGCGATATCCCAAGGACCCCTTCAAGAAACCCTATGGGACCCAACCAACCTGAAAATATAGAAAGTGCACAGCATCCAATGAGTGGGAGGAAGAAAGAAAGGCTGTGCCATGGCATCTTCAGGCTCCCTTCATTGCCTCAGTGGGTAAGAGGGGAAACTAAGGCCCCCAATGGAGCAGACATTGAAGTCATATTAATATCTTAGAGGCCAAAGACCCTGCTTCCCCTCTGGGTTCACAGTGAATCCTGAGAGAATTACCAGATAGGTTCTTCTCCTGACTCCATTTGCTTCCTGTGGATGCACCCACTATGCCCTCTTCTCCTGCATTACTGTGCCTCCTGGTTCCTAGGCTGTGCTCACCTAAAGGGTCCTGGGTGGGGTGCTGCCTCCCACGTGCTTCCCCTGTCTTCTCCCCGCCCACTGTTAAGGAGTTGGGCTCCATTCACTCAGCCTGACTCTGCCTCACCAGCTCTGCCCACAAGGTCCTCTCCACTTTTTTTCAAAGGCTCCACCCAGCATCTGGCCTCTTACCTGCATTGTTCTGAGAGCCATGCCCACTCCACCAATTTTATCCTCTGCATTTTTTCCACATGACTCATCCTCCGATGACATATTAACACTATGGGATTGCAGGTTTTTCCCTCTAGCCCTGGAACCTTTGCAGTCTGGCTTGGCCCAATTCCACCATCATTCACTAGCATACAAAATGGCTCTGCTCTTCTTTATTAACCATGGTTTTCCATCAAGTTCACTCCTACACCAGACTCACTGTCACCTGGCCTCTCCACTGCTCCTTGAAAACTCCATCTGAAATGAATGAAAAAGATCTTGCTTAAATATCCATGGTTGTGACACCACTGAGTCTAAGAGACAATTACCTTTGGGCTCTGGTCATGTTTGAACCCCACATCTTCATTGGTTCACCTTGAACCACTCTGCTAACCACAGAGTATCTCCATTTACAGAATTCCAACTGATGATAATACTTTTTTGCATAAATGTGAGCATGTTTTCAGCACTGTCTTTTTATTATGAATGCAGAAGAGGCACTGTACAGCAACTAGCAATGTCCCTGCCCTATTTGTGAAAGAGCCCAGCCAGATTTAAAAAGCATGTTTTTAAAG
The DNA here is from genome assembly GCF_052094955.1 of Ictidomys tridecemlineatus. Lineage (NCBI taxonomy): Eukaryota > Metazoa > Chordata > Mammalia > Rodentia > Sciuridae > Ictidomys > Ictidomys tridecemlineatus. The sequence continues at coordinate 64,777,448 of NC_135479.1, read as the reverse complement.
GACATGGCCTTCTGCTTTTTTTAAGCTCTGTGGCCTTCATCACCTTCTCTCCCCCTTTCAGCACAGGATGGGCACAGCTACTTGGCAAACAAGAGTCATCTGTGATCTCTTCTCTAGCCAGCCTGGGGCATCTCAGAATGAGGAAGCATAAGTATCTGGTCATGGCCATCTTTCTCAAGGTTCAGTCTCAGAAGAGAAAGCCTCTTTATAATGACTTCTGTATAACTATGGTTTATTCTGACAACCTGACCCAATGATGTAGAGACAGGGCAGCAGTTGGGGACTTGGGCTTCAAGCTGCAGAAACTGAACTAGGTGATTTAATTTTTTTAAAAAAAAATGACACTGGGGATGTCAAGGAATCTGATAGCAAAGTTTAATAAAACCAGGAGCTGGGTTTTGCCATGTGATTTCAGTGGCCAAAATCCATTTATAGTTCTCACTGAACCCCATTTCTATGTGAGCACACTGAAAGTCTTCCTACTGTTGCTTTGTTGCTGCAAAACAACAAAGAGAAGGGGCCAGTAGGCTGGGTATAAGTATTGGCTGGGAGTACAAATTCTTCACATTCAACTAGGCATTAAAGGATAAATTGAAGTATGCTAAAGAGCAAATAAAAGGACATTCTAGATAAGAACACCATTTGTGATCTCACAAAGAAATTTGTGTCCTCTCAGAATCACACAACCACACTATGCCAGGTGCTTTTCTCATCATGTCATTCAATATCTGCAAATATTTCAAAAGTAGTGCCATACTTTGGGAAACTTATATCATTGTTCCACAAAAATGCTAAAGGCTTCTATAAAGAATTCAAAATATATAGCAGAATACGGCAAAACTGGGCAAGGGGTGGAAATCTTGCCAAAACCCAGTGCCCCAAACACCAGAATTAACATTAAGCAGTATCATTTCCCAGGACTTTTTAGTCACATAGATTGGAGGGTGAATAAAAAAACAAGGATGGGTAGAAAGAAAGAAAATAATTTGATTAAAATGAGGTTAAATGTGGGCTGGGTTTGTGGCTCAGTGGAAGAGTGTTTGCCTAGTGCACACGAGGTGCTGGGTTATATCAACACCACATAAAAACAAAAAAAATAAAATAATGGTTAAAATTATAAAAAAGTTATTAAATATGAAAAAAACCCAGCATTTTCACTTGAATTTATGGAAAGAAAAAAAACAAAATCAGTAAAAGAGAAGTAGTTGCTAACATGACATATTTATTTTGTGATCAAAATACTTGTTTGATATAAGAATACCCCAATATTGTGATTAACAATGTGTCTCAAAAGCTAAAGAATACCATTTAAAAATCTGAGGATGAGGCTCAGTGTTTATGTTCCCCTAGTTTCAAACACTTGTACAAAAAAAAAAGAAATAAAAAAGAAAAAAAAGGAAAAAAATGTGGTTTCTTTTTCTTATGTTACATATTACAATTTTAGCATTCATTTTTACCTGTTGTGGAGGCTGCGAAACATCAGTCTCACACACATATGTCCATTCCCACACCTGACATTTTGCTGTCAGGCTATTGTTTTATGTCAAGGTCTATACTTTACCTACCACCTCACTTTAATTGGAAACCTTTTAAAATTCTAGGTTTCTCTGGAGGCAGGGTTCATCTTCAGTCTTTGGACCCTGGCTTCTTCCTTCTGTGTTTATTTAGATTCAAGTCTTTTTTGGAGAAGACCCACTTCAAAATTGGGAACAGTAAGGCTTGCTTAAGATCACTTTCCCAATGTCCCATCAGTGCAGGAATTGAGATTGGGACCAGTGTTAGTCTTTTGTGGAACAGTTCTCAGGAGAGCCATGGGAGTCCTGGGATTTTGGACTTGAGTGTTGGCAACAAGAGGAAATATACTCACTCTCTGTGAACATTCTGGGACAGATGAGGGATCCTGGAGATGACTCAGGACTATCTCTGTCCCAAGGGCTCAGATTAGGTACTGTAGAGGTTTTGTGTTGTACTTACACTCTATCCCCAGAGACCTGAAAAAGAATTGGTAACAAAGATGGCTGGTTCTTTTGAACTGCATTGTTCCTGAACCTGAGGACAATGAACAGAAAATAGAACAAGGAGAAAAATCAATGCATCTGTCTTTCCACTGCTAGAAAAATGTACCCATCAAATACTGAAAAAGATTTTCTTTTACTTGAAAATCAAAAAGCCCAGTGGTTGGCAGTCTGGGCTGCTATGGCTATCCAGCTATGCCATCATGCCTCAGAACCCTTTCTGTTTTTCATTGTGCAATCCATTCAATACAGCAATCAGGGGAAAGGGAAGAAGAAAAAAACAAAGATCTAAGAGGCCCAGTGGCTTCCACTGATATCTCATTGGCCAGCACAGAATCATAGAGACCCTTACCTGCAAATAATATTGGAGAATACAGTTTGTTTTTTATTTTTAGTTTGAGTTTGGTTCTGTTTTTTGGTTGTGGGAACTGAATCTAGGATTACTTAAGCACTGAACAACCATCCCCAAACCTTTTTATAGTTTATAGACAGTGTCTCTCTAAGATTTTTAGGGCCTCACTACATTGCTGAAGCTGACATTAGACTTTTGAGCCTCCTGCCTCAGCCTCTATAGTCACTGGGATTATAGGCATGTGCCACCAGGCCTGCCTGGCTTTTTTTTTTTTTTTACATGCTGGAGTTGAATCCTTTGGGAGGCCATCCTTACTTGTGATTTGAGTTACCTCCCTGCCTGGGTGAGAGGCGCTTAAACACAGCCTGTGTTAAAAAGCCTTCCCCACACTTTCCCAGGTCTGAGGGCTTGTCCATGCAGAGGTGTGCCTGGCCACTGACCTGAAGACCCAATTGCCAGCCCTGACCTTGAGATGCTGACCCCCTTATCCTTCATTGGCTGGGATTTTCCCTTGAATTCTTTTGTTGCCCAATAAAAGCTCACTCCCTGGCATGCTCTCCCTCTTTCGCTAGTCTCTTCTGTAAACCTCACCAACAGATTAGGTGGCTGGAGGCGGGAGCTAGGAGAAGCCATCTCGGAGCTGCATTAAAGGTATGAGAGTCTGTCTCTTTAATTTAAAACTCTCTAGCATTTTATTATGCCCTGAATCTTCTTTCATGAAGCTCACACTGGTTGTGTGGCAGAGAAACCCAGAGCCAGGCACATGGGAAACACTCGTTTTACTACTGAACTGTACTTTCAGCCCTAAACCTGTCATTTTGAATTATTAGAAATCCATTTTATAAAATATAACGTCCCAGTGGAATTAATTAGGGATACATGCACCTGGACCTTAACAAACAGTTGTGCTCAGGTGGCTTAGTGTAGGCCCAGTGCACAGTCACACAGTGGCATGAAAGGATGGGCATCAGGTGAGGAATATATCCTCATGGTCTGTTAAAGGAAAACTGCTGGATAGGTGGCCAGGCTGAGATATTGTTCTTTCACATGTGTCAGGGTGGGCATCCCAGGTGAAGAAGGGGTAGAGGGTGAGTGCATTTGGGTGATTACCCACTGAGATACACCTCCAGTTTTTTTAAATATTATTTTTATTTGTTGATAGATTTTAATTTTGTTTATTTATATGTGGTTCTGAGAATCAAACCCAGTGCCTCACACATGCCATGCAATTTAATTGTATTACCACTGAACCACAGGCCCACTCATCCCCAGCACTTCTTATTTATTTATTTTATTTGGCCCTTCTGAGATTTAACTCTTGGATACTCCACCACTGAGCAACATCACCAGCCTCATTTTTTATTTTATTTAGAATCTCACTAATTTTCTTAGTTTATCACCATTGTTGAGGCTGATATGAACTCATAATGCTTCTGCCTCAGCCTTCTGAGCCACTGGGATTACAGGTGTGTGCCACTGAGTCTGGATCCTCTTTTCTTTTTTTTTATTATTTTGATACAAGATTAAATTGTTTCTCAGGATCTCACCAAGTTAATTATGCTGGCTTTGAACTCTCAATACTCCTGCCTCAGCCTCCACATTCACTGGAATGACAGGCCTGTGTTACTGAGCCAAATCTAATACAATTTTTAAAGTTATTTATTCCATGGAAATATGGATCTATTCAAATTCACAATACAAAAATTTACATATAATATATACATTTATTATAAATAAATTTATAAGAATTAGCATATGCCATTTTTATAAAAATAAATGTCACAAAACTTACTCTCATTTACCAAATGTGACCCATAATATCTTGAAAACATATGGATATTTGATTTATATATTTTTATTCTTTTTCCAAATTTATTATTAGAGACAAGTTCAAAACACTGAATGAGTGAATGCAGAGAATTATGCCAATTTCCCAAATTATTTATTGAGGATAATATTTTATTTTTCCTAGTAATAACATTTATTTTCCCACAAATACTGCATGTGGCATTTATGTGTTGAAGCTGAAAAGTTGATTACACAGAAACTGAAAACAGAAATGCTAACCAGATTTATGATAAGAATGAGAAAGTGACTGGTTTTGTGTAAGAAGTGTCAAAAAAAGTTAAGACCAGAAAGTAAGTCTTAGGTTTTAAATCACAATAAGGTGATTATGTTCTATAATAACTTCTTAAAACAAAATAGCAAGAAATTTGCAGGTTTTAAACAAAGAATAATTTTAATGAGATGAAAATTTCCCTGATCTGATAATTACACACTATATTCACATGTTGAATTACAATACTGGGTCTCATATCCAAGTACAAATAGTAGATTCCAGTTAAAAATTAAAATAAACAGAAATCAACACGTTGATGTTTTAACCAAATGTCTACATTACCTCAGATTTTAAAATGGTATCCTATGTTCATAAATGTTTCACTATTTTGGTTTTTCTTATTGTTATGTCTTTTATATCTAAAAGGTCTAAATAGTCATGGAACAATTTAGCCTCATCCACATGGTTTTCTGATAATTGCTATTTTTTTTCAAACCTTGTTTACCCTTTATTTTATTATTTTATTTTTAAGTGGTGTTGAGGATTGAACAAAGTTTCTCACATGTGCTAGGCAAACACTATGCCACTGAGCCACAATCTTAGCCCTGATGACTGGTGTTTTTAAATATGTGGCTTGAAACAATTTAAAACACATACTTACTATTTTAGACACTTGATTTAAAACACAACATGCCTTTTATAGAAAATATTCCATCAGATTAACATCAAATTTTCTGTATCAATTTTATGTATGGTTTCTTTAATGAAGAAACACATTCTGCTTCCTTCAAGCAGATGAATATTGGGATTTTATGGAAGTTTATCTTTTACAATTGAGTCAAATTCTTGATCTTTAATTAAAAACCTTACAATGGAATGACTTTGAGTCTATCTAAACTGTGACTTGAATTACCACTTTATTCCAGATGACTGAGGAGAAGACAATAATAAAATATTTCTACTGATATTCAATAGCTGCAATTTTGTCACTTAAGATATTTTTTCTGGCCATGATAATAACATATATGCAAGGTGGATAGCTACATTGGGGATTCAAAGACAGGCTTAAAATATTGCCAACGAGCTTTCTACACATATTGCTAGAATATTTTAACTTTATGAAAACAACTTGAAGCAAAAGCATATGTAGCCATTATTAAAATAAAAGATTTAAATCTGTTAAATCACATATATGTGGAACTGCGTAATTAAAACAATGGCCAGCATTTCTACTGAGGACTTTTTATTTCAGAAACACATCCATATGTGTTCTTCTTTCATACACAATACCTCTAGAATATCTGTAATATGACTCCATATATGTCATACAAGATGATCAGATTTAGCATCAAGGTAACACTTTAACTCAATAAAAAATTGTAAATACAAATAAAAATATCACCTTAGAGGGCATGCTTCTCAGTGTTATCTTAGATGATATATTAAAGGCATTAGGTCGGGTAGTAAATGGTCAAAAAATAGCACTAAAAAATACATTGGTGTGCACACCTACTACATTGAGATTCATTTTTTCAGATGGTTGCAATTCTTTACTTTTGTGCAATCCTTCCATTTCAATTCACTGAAAATTGTAGAGTTTTCAATATGTTTCTACTGCTTAATCAAGAAGAGAAAAATGAAATCAAAGTAACATACTACCCCAGAAAACCTCAACATGAGATTATATCAAGAACTATTTTGATAATATATGGTAATTCTGAGTCTATTAGAAAGTTATGTATAGTGGGAACACAGTTGCCATTATATAATTCAGACATAATTTGGTAATAATAATGGAATGGCACCTGGAGGATATTAGAGGGACTTGATAACTGAAGTGAGAAAAATGTGTGTTGGGTGAATCCACATATATCCCTTGTAATAGGATAGGGTGAGATTGATGAAGATGACACTATTTGAAACAAAGGCTTCTGCTTCATTTTCTCCTAAGATATGTACTATTGATATGGAATATGAAAAAGATCAACAAACTATATTATTTTATTAGTAAAAAATAATTTCCTCTGAAGTTTGGAGATTTCAGCTAACACCATAATTTCCTTCTGTAATTTCACATTCCTTTTCTATCACAAGATCTAGCCCAAAAACTTTACCATTGGTATCTTGGCCATAATACATCTAGGGATGTTGATAATTACGGGGTTCATAGTTACAGATATTTTTGACTCAGTATTTTGGAGATGACATCAAATAAAAATTAATAATCTACTTTCACAGATTCTTGGGGGGGTGATTCTCCATTTGTACCATCTGCCCACTGATTGTTCTCTGACATCACCTTCAGCCCCAGATGGTGATGTCATAGAGAACATCTGCTTGGCAAAGTTGACCCATCAATTCTCACAGCAGAGTCTGTGATTCCTTGTTCCTTGTGGGTATTCTGCATGTTCTTGAATGCTTGATTCTTATTCTCTTCTACTGCCACCATCAATGTGACCTAACATGATCTTATATTTACTACTGTATGCTGAACAATTGTACCAATGTATTAATATCTAAGGCATTTATTTTCAATATTGGGGGTGTTCCAGAAAGTCTTTTTTCTAAGGCTCATGTCCTTGAGTCTCTCTAAAAGTCAATAAAGAGATAAACTCTAACTAAAAAATAAATGATGATATCACTATTAATACATGAACATTAAAATAAATAAACAATATTTAAAACTCTCAGCCCATAGGTATAAGGACTTAGATTACATAGATCAATTTGGTGGAAGACACAAAATACCAAAATGCATTGTATACTTGGTGATCTTTGTACTGGAAAGAAATTATTGGTTTCAGCATTGGACTCTCACCAAGCCATGGGTTTTTTAGAGTAGGACACTGCTATTTTCTTTTCTAATTATGACATGGTATCAATCATATGTAAAAAGAAAAAAATAACAGAAATAGGAAATGGTTCTCTCAGAAAAAATAAAGAAATTACAAGCACATTGTGATAGTGCACAGAATATCCAAAATGTGTCCTCTGTATATGGGGCATCTACAGAAAGCATGAACTTGTATACCTGCTGGAAGAAATATAAATGTTGCAACCCTCCAGAGAATTGGGTTTTATTATTTGAAAGTAAAAAAAAAATAGCCATTGATAAAGCAATAATTCTTGCAGGACTGAACATTGAATGTACATTTGAAAGAATATAAAATAGATTCCCAGAGCTATTCAATACAGAAATATTGTTAAAAAATAAAATTCAGAAATAGCCCAAATGTCCATCATTTGTTTGATTATTTCATATGTGGAGTGTTTTCCAGGTTGTTTCATTGAGTGAAAAATAAGGGGCAGACAGGATATACAGGAGAACTCTCTTTTGGGTAACAAAGAAATTTACATAATAACATATTATTGTTATTGTCTCCTACCAGAACAAGAAACAGTAAGAATATATACTAGAAACAATTAAATAAGTTGTTCATGAAGGCCAATGGTTAAAGATTAGTGGGGATGAAATATAGTTGAGTCTTCAGTGTATTTTAACATGGGTTTATATTTGAGCCAATAAATGAAAACCATGTTCAAAACATAGAGTTAAATCAAAGGACAAATATCAAGCCCAACACACAGTTAAGAGTCTGAGAACCCAAGCATTAACAATACTATTCTGTGACTAATTAATTTCTTAAGCTTGCATGATTTCCAGCATCTTTTCTTCAATGTGAAAAAAATGTTTACCTAAAGTAGCAATGCTTGCTGTGATGTAACATTTACTGACCAATAATTGGCAATAAAGAATCACAGGATTCATATGCAATATTTAGTGTCAGCACAGCAAGGGACAACATGGGTTTTATGCTTTCTCCATTAGACTGGAGTTTACAAGGGCAGGGGCCAATTCTTATCTAGTGTGAGCAGCCTGGTGAATACACATATATGACTATTAATATACACTGAAGAATTCTTTGAAAATTTAATGCCAAGAACACAGAGAGGACTTGACAGTTACTTTCAGGTCCAAGTTTCAGAAGCTTGGTTATACACACTTCAGGAAAAATGGCCAGTCCCAGACACTGTGTGAGTATGTATTTTAATATTGTGGTAGTTTATCATGAGCCTAGGCAGAAAAACGTGGGGTCCTGCAGGTTATCAAGTCATGGAATAGAATTATTGTCATTTTTTAAAGAAAGCTGCCAAGAAACTTCTCAATTTATCCTGTGAGGACAGAGATGGTGTACTTCCTTACTCTCATCAAGCTGCTATAATAATCTATGGTAGACTGGGTGGTTTATAAGCAACAGACACTCATTTTTCACAGTGTGTAAGATCAAGGCACAAGGCAATTCAATGTTTGGAGAGGACATTTCTAATAGGTAGAAGCTTCTGGCTGTGTCATCATGTGGTGGAAGAAGCCAGATAGCCTGTAGCACTGTTCATTAGAGCATTAATTCCACTGATGAAGACTTCAGCCTCAGGATCTCAACACCTCCCCAATGACTCACCTTATAATACCATCACCTTAATAAAGAGGAGCTCAACCAAGGTACCCAAGGGGACACAAACCTTCAAATTATAGCTATCTATGAAAAAGGAGGTTCTCAATAGTCAATAAACCTGCTGGAAACTTGATCTTGGACATCTGAGCTTTCAGAAGTCAACAAATAATTTTTTTTTGCTTGTAACATGTATGTTTTTAGTATTTCCTTAGAGCAGTCCAAACAGACTAAAATATATTTAAAGTGATAATTCTCTCTTTTCAATTGTTCCTTCAATATGAACACTTCCCTGAATTTTACATAGGTTATCAACTCTCTGGGCATCCCGCCATGTATTGTGCCTATGTACATGCACATACAACAGCAAGGAGCTTGGGGATTTTCACCAAGCCCAATCCTCATATTCTGTATTTCTACATTTTAAATTTGGGAACCACCAACTTGGCCCCATCCCTGCAAGGCAGGTGCAGGCCTCCTGTGGTGTAACAATCTAAACTACTTCTTTAAGATAGGAATGAAGCCTCATTCTACCCTGCACTCTGGACTCTGCTCTCACCTCCTCAGGGGTACTGCCAGTATCCTGGTTCGAACCAGGGCTCCCATTGCACTTGTACATCATTTTCCTACTCTATGACCTGATCATTATGTGCCAACACTTTACCATGCTCATCTGTGCATTTATTTCTCTGTTCCCACAGCAACAATGAAGCTGCCATTTGCTGGCTGTGTGGCCTTAAGCAAGTTAACTCAACACAGCTGAGTATTCCTGTCCTGCAACATGGGTATTAACATGGCTTCAACTCATGGAGTTCTTATTGCCATTGAAGAGGTCAGGGATAAAATTCTCAAAAAAATAGTCTAGAACATGTTCATCAATTGCTCCTGATGTCATTAAGTGTCACCATTACTAGCTGTTAACCCCACTTCACAACATGGGAAATATGAATCCTTGAAAAGTAAAAAATAAAATAAATAAAATAATTAAGTTTATGTGGCCAGTGGGCCCAGGTCTGCTCTGACTCTAGATTCTCTAGCCCCAACCAGAGCTCATGGCAGAATGAATACAAAGGTGCCACATGAGAAGAGGACTAATGTAAAGCAGATAAAAGCAGTTTCATGAATAGACATAAGGGAAAGAATTGAGGGAAGGAGCCAAATCCTACATCTGACACTTAGATAATCAGGAGATTTTCCCTTCACATTGACTCCCTCCTCTTGAGAACAAAACTGTACTGAAAACAGACCATTAAGACAGGTTAGTCATCAATGCAGACAATGAAGGACACTCTGGAAGTTACCAGGCTGGTTGGTGCATGTACAAGTAGTCAGAGCCAAAGATTGGAAGACCTCAAAATTCACCTTTTGCTTCCTGCATCTTAATTCCCTGGTTCACACAATGGCAGGCTGAGCTTGGGCACTTAAGGTCCTCTGTGCTGGCAGGTGACATCCCCAGAAAATAGCATCTACACATATTTTCACAAGTTTACTTATTCTACTCAGCCATAAGAAAGAATGGAATTATATCATTTGTGGGAAATGAATGAATCTGGAGAACATCAAATTAAATGAAATAAATCAGATGCAGAAAGTCAATTGTCAAGTCTTTTCTCTCATATATGAAAGGTAAAAGAAAAATGGTGAAAAAATAAGTGAATCTCAAAAAAAGTGGAGAAAGAATAGTTGACTTTAGACTGATGGAAGAGAGGATTAGAGAAAAGATTCAGGCACTGAGAAATGAGACTGGTCAATGATGTTATGCCCATATATGTCTAGGTCACAAATGAACATACTAATACGATAATTTCAATGACCTAAATTAAATGACATTTTTGGTATCAGTGACTGAAATTCAGCATGCTTCACCATTGAGAAACATCCTCATCACCAGTCCTATTTTTGTATTTTTTGAAAGAGGGTTTTGCTAAGTTTTTCAAGGCTTTGCAAAAAGAGCTAAAGCTGGGTGCCCACAAAGCAAAAATACAAAGGCCTGTCATCCCCCCTAGCTTATGGAGCACTCAATAGGCACTAAGTGCTAACTATCTATGACTTCATTTAATTCTCACTATAGTATTGGGAAGCAAGTGGCATTAGCCCCATCTTAAAGATAAATAAATAGTAGAGAAACTAAAGATCAATTCAAGCTGAGAGAGGTGGCACATGTCTGCTATTCCAGCACATTTGGAGCCTAAGTCAGAAAGATTGTGAGTTCAAAGCCAACCTCAGAAAAATTGAGGTGCTAAGCAACTCAGTGAGACACCATCTATAAATAAAAATACAAAATAGGACTGAAGATATGACTCAGGGGTTATGTGCCCCTGACTTCAATCCCAAGTACCAACGAAAAAAGAAACTATTCAAGCCTCTATCAATATATAAAAGCCAGAATACAAATGTATGATATGTACTCAAGACCTAGGTCCATTAACATTTATTTTATACTAGTCATAAAATCTAGGAACCTCCTGCAAGCTTCATAGATTTAATGCTTGAGAGTACTCCCCAAAGATTTTTGTTTCATTGACTGGAGCTAAAGTTTAGGTATCAGGATAATTGACTCTAATGCTCACAATTAGGGATGCAATCACTTTTCTATTAAAAATCATGAAAACTTAGACAAAGAGAGTGAATTCACCTGCTCAATGTTGTACATCAAGTCCACAGGAAAACTAGGTGTGTGTCTGTACTTCTGTAACTCTCCAAAGAGCTCTCTGTGTCTCCAAACAAAAGAAGACTCCATGAAGCTGGGGGGGACACAAGCCAAACCCTCTGCCACAACTCACCCAACAATACTCTCAGGGAATAAGTGTACATAGAGGAGAAAATTCCAGGTGGTATCTTGGTGATCAATGGACAATGCTATGCAAGGAAGTAGGGCACAACTCACTTCAGCAAAGGCAGAGGAGTGGCTGGGCCAGGATGAAGACTGGCCTAGAGGATAAACTTTTCCATGGCACATGAAGTCCAGGGCTTCCTCCTCCCCTCCTCCCCATATGAGCCTTGCCTTATTACACATATGCTTGTTAAACTATTTATGCCCTTCTCCTATTTTATATTTCTCTTGCACATGGATTTGGAGGTCTCATGCTTTGGCATATCTTATAAATTTTTTTTTGCACCTTTCAAACGACTTTAAATTCAACCATGTGGAAAATTACATGTAGATGTTACAGTTTCTATTTTATTTTATTACCATTTAATTCAAGTTTCCAAATCTCTCTTAAAATACCTTTTTTTAATTTTTTTTGATACTTTATTAACTCTTCACACATTGACAATGGTTGTGATAAAGCAGTATCTTCTGGAATTTCAGTGACCCGCTTGAAATGATTGTACTTTCTTTTGATTCTACATCACAAGTCTCCATTTTATTTTTTATGCTTTTATAACTTTGTATATACTACAGACAAGACTAAGCTAATACTACATGGTTTGTCTCAGAGAAAGGGCAGGCCTCCCCTCTACCTCCATTAGTGAATATGAGGGCTCATCACAGGTTCCTTAGGGCTGCCTTTAAGCATGGGCTCTGACTCAGCTCCATGTTCAATCTTCCTGTGATCTCCTCAGCCTGTGGCCTTCAGTTCTTGTTCTTATTCTTCTTGTTCCTCCTCCTCCTCCTCCTCCTCCTCCTCTTCTTCTTCTTCTTCTTCTTCTTCTTCTTCTTCTTCTTCTTCTTCTTCTTCTTCTTCTTCTTCTTCTTTTTCTTCTTTTGAAATTTCAGATTAATTTTAATATTTTACACAGAGCCTGAATCACAAAAAAGCCAGTTTAGAAATGGTGGCATGCAGAAACAACACTACCCAGAAACCATGTTCTTCATGTGAGGAATAGCTAGGGAAGAGGAGCCTGTCACACATGATAGAGAGAGAACCCTCAGAGCCATGGAGTAAACATGGGAGGTTCCAGAAATCCCTCACCCCAAAGTTGAGGCATTGTAAATTGTTTAATTGGACTGGAGTAATTTGATCTTATGATCAGAGTAATAGCAATTTTGTTTGGACATGATTCCAATTGAGATGCCTTTCCAAATATTGCCAGAAAAAAGTTTGGAGACCAGCTCTCCCAGGATTGCTGTTATCCACCAAAGAAAAAGTAAAATTCAGAGACAGCTTACCTGTGACACTGGGAAAGCCACAGTTCTGTGTTTTTTTGTCATATTTTTGTCATATTTCTCTAGACAATAATATTATAGGCCTGCAGAGACAGAACTTAAAGATATCTTTTTTTTAAAACGTGCAACTCTTTAGGTTATTAACTGCACCACGTCATCCTTTGCCTCATCATCTGGATAAGTGCCTCTGCATTCTTTGATTCAGAAGTAGTGTGCAGTTGGGTCATGAAAAGGCTGTGGAAGGAGGAAATTTTAGCATACTAGTGAGGTTTCTTATAGATGCAGAAGAGAGATTTCAGCTCCAACAGTTTTACTCAATCCAGAAAACTGTGTTCTGTATGGTTCATTGAGGATATTTTGTTCTAACAACATTTGCTTCATTAATTTATATCCTCTAAAATGAGTCATTTTTTTAATAGGGAAAAATTATTAATTTTAGTTTTCCATTTGTTCTAACTTTAATGAGTTCTAGTGATACAACTTAAATATGGAATGTCATCTAGAGATTTTAAAAATTACTTATTTGTATACATATTATAAAAGAAAACATGAGTTTTACCTTAATATTTTATAAACCTTTATTTTATTTTATTTTTATGTGGTGCTGAAGATAAAACTCAGGACCTCACACATGCTAGGCACGTGCTCCACCGCTGAGCCATATCCCCATCTGTAATTTAGCATTTTTTATTTATAAACTTGCTTTTGTAATATTATAAAATAAAATAGAACTACTATTGATATGAATTCTATAATTTGAGTAATTATAAGTTTTTTAAATTTTAGAAGGAAATGATATTCTATGTTAAAAACTTCATTTCATAGAGGGCAATATCACAATGCCATAAACTACTTATATTTATCTTAAAGTCTTTGGATCCAATTTAACTCAAAAGATTAAAAATTTCCACACCCTGTGCTCTTTAAGTTAGGAAATGACAAATGAAAAGATCATGATAAAAGGGTTTGGAAGCACACCGAATATTTTTGAAAAATCAATGAATGTACTAGTAATTTCCCATTCCTGGATTAAAAATACACAGGAATATAATTTCCAAGTTTAGAGGAGGAATATTTGTGTTCATTTGTTCTTTATGTATTAGTTTCATGTGTGTATATATATGTGACTGTATACATACATATATGCCCTTTTCCATTTCTGTCACAACAAAAATGTCTGATTCTAATTTTCTTAAAGGAACATTTAGGTCAGTGGAATCTCATCCTATCCTGATTACTGTACTTAAATTTCTGATGTTTTCACAAACTCAGCTGTTTTTTAGTTCTTTTTTCACTTGTTTGTTTGTTTGTTTGTTGTCTTTAGCATGAACAAATAATTGTGAACCTATCTCATTCTTTGGTCATTGAAACACAAAGAAGAAGATGACAAAGGAAAGCCAAAGTTGTGGGGAAGAAAAGCAGGACTTGAAATTTACATAACTACCTCAATCAGAGGGACAGACTGCCCTCTCGGACTTCTTGGGATTCCCAGTAATGACAGCTTGATATCTGTGAAGAAGCACCTCTCTGGCCTCCTATTTCTTTACTTTAAGATTAAACAGATCTCAACTTTATGAAAAATATAAATTTATTGATCATCAACATTGTGAAAACTCTAAGGCTAGACTATGGGATGAGGAGTTCTTAAGGCCACTTTGCATTTTCTAGCTTGCATAGTAATTGCTCTCTAATTTAGAAACTGTATGATTACCAAGAGTTTCTAAAAATATATTCTATAATTAGAAAGAGGCATAAAACTCATATAAGTATATATTACATTAATACATCTGAATAAATAAAGCACATGAGATCACAAAACAAAAACAGAGACCTAAAACTCCTCACACAGCTATAAAAATGCTATAATTACAAAGCAAAATAACTGTCTTTTAGGTCCAAAGCATGTGTTTTCAAAGTCCTGTAGCTAAGAAATATATATACCTTCTTTATTCCAAATTTATTGCTGTGTATGCATTATCGTAATTTGTTTGAAGGATCATGTGTTGATATAGTATTTCACTTCAAAAAATTCTCTTAAAACAACTAAGAAATTTTCTTGTAACATCCATCAGTAATGCATTAGTACCATAGTTATATGGTGAATTTTGAGCCTATAGGAGAAGTTTACTTAAAATTTCACAATTCTGTGTAACTGAAAATGTAGGAGTTATATTACATTAAAGCTGACCTTATTGTCTAGGAAATAGAAATCTGTCAAAGAAAATATATCCAGGTATTTGGTCATTTTTGAGGTACCGATTTGTGTATAATAAGTAAAATTTAATTGTATTTGCAGATTTATGGAACTGTGCTTCAGGATAAATGTGCCTTGAGAAATAATATTAGTGTATTTAACTTCTACATTTATGCCTAGAAAATTTACATAATACCATACAAATTATATGATTTGTGTAGAAGTGCTATTCACTGTATAGTATTTTGAGGAGATTTATGGATTTGGTATTTTTGCTTCAAATATGTTTTGTCAAAAATAAACAGAACTTGGTTATAAAGCTTTTTGTTTTATATTATATCAAGAATTTATGGTGACATAATTATTCTCTTTCAAGCATAACTATATATAAAAAATAGTGATTCTTTTTGAAGTTGTCATGTTATCTTCCAAAATTCTTATCCTTTGTGAAAAACAATGAAATTTTGTAGTGCAGTATTACATCCTAATGAAGCCTATTTTATTTCCTCCAATTTTACTCATGGATCTAAATTCATATTAAAATGGATTGAACATTTTTGATTGTGTATTATAAGCCCATAAACTAAGCTAACCGTTTTATTTAGAGATCTGGATCTTCAAATATACAAGTCTGGGGCTGGGGATGGGGCTCAAGTGATAGCGCGCTATCCTGGCATGTGTGCGGCACGGGTTGGATCCTCAGCACCACATACAAAAATGTTATGTCCGCCAATAACTTAAAATTAAATATTAAAATGTCTCTCTCTCTCTCTCTCTCTCTCTCTCTTTAAAAAATATAAACAAGTCTATTTTACTGACAATGAATTAAAGTAACAAAAAAAGAGAAGCATAAAATGAGATAAAAATCCACAATGAAAAGAGGAGGTAATCTCCAGTGACAAAAGACTTCCAAGAACTTCTGGAAAACAGAAAGTCTGGAAGTAGATGAAGGATGCATTTGAGTTCTAATTAGGGCTTTCCAGGAGGTGGATTAAGACAATGACTAGGCATCTTGGAAGTCCATAAGTTAGTGTGCTTCAGATCAGCACAATAGAAATAAAGGGAAGAAAGCACATTTGGGCACACAGAATCTGAGGTTGCAGTCTAATCTCAAAGGAGGCTCTGCTTACTCAAAGTGAAATTATGGATCTGTATTGCACTCTTATATATTTCCTACATGAGACATGGAGTGTGATTTACATGAGTCTCAAACAATCTTGAGTTTAGGAAGCCTTAAATGGTAATAGCCAGAAAAACGATCTTCTACTAATGAAAATATTTTGAAAAGACCACTTTCAGCAATTGTCTGGGAAATGAATCCTTCAGTCCTAATGGTACCATAAAGCATAGTTCCCTATAGTGACACCACAAAAATCTTATTTTTCAGTCTAAGTTCTTTACTTAGTTTATGGTACTGGTGAGACTCTATTCCTGAAGAAAACTTAAAAGAATGGAAAACAGTGCAATTAATTACAGTTTTGACAGCTGTGTAGACTGAATGTCAAATTAATAGTCATCTTGGGTCTCTTCTGCTGTTCATTTAAAATCCAATAAACATACTTCTTTTGGTCTCTATACTCATCCCCAAATCATTTGAGGCTCCTTACTATAATTTTCTCAAGACACAACTTCTGCATTGATACTTCTACAATTCCTGTATTGAAAGTGAATACTAAAAAGTAGAGAATTGGATCATCTGTTTTCAAATTGAATCATCTGATTTTTATCTTCAAATATACAATAGACTTTTATATTTGGATACAGTGGATACCATGGTCATAGACCAATAGTATTGTTTTTATTTTTGTTAAGTGTGGTCTGATTCAATTTTAGGCATGATGTAATAGTACTTTATTAGTGCTACTTGCTTAGTATTGCAACATGGAATCAATGTCTTTCTGGTGAGGAGAGTGAATTGACCTAGCTAGGATTGTAATTTCTCCTCTTGCTTTCTGTTTTCTTAGTACATAGAATTTAGAGTCTTCAAGTGCAGTTTAAATTTTAGTTGGAATTTTGTTAGACATCCTGTTGGAAAAGTGTCCTCTTAAATAATTAAGATTTCTAAGAGTGGAGGATGCAGAGGCATGGCGTAAGAAAATATAATTGCCAAGAGCATTAGTAGAAGTGATAGTGAGTTAAGACTCTTAAAATTTGACACTCTGTTTCCTGGATCTATATAGTGTGTCTCTTGGTAGCACAAACTGATATAATTATGTGAAATTTAACAAGTGTTAGCAACACTATCACCTGTTCCAGAATTCTACCAGGCCAGCAGATTTTTGTTTCTTTTTTAGATGATAATACAGTGGATCTCATGGTCATAGATCAATAGTAATATCATTATTTTTGTTAAGTGTAGTCTGATTCAATTTTAAGCATGATGTATTGACACTTTATTAGTGTTACTTGCTTAGCATTTATTGTGTGTAAAAGCAAAATTTAAAAAAAAAGTTTGGGTTTTTCTGGTTAAAATTATTTCTGGGTTAAAAGATGTCCACTTGTTAATTTATTATGAGAGAATGATAAAAAGAATGATGTTGTAACAAGAACCTAGAGATAGACCTCTCCTCCTAGCTGGCTAGATATTTGGAAGAAGCATTTGATAGATATAATACAGTGACTGGAAAACACTATGGTACTCAGTCCTCACTCATCCTGTGCAGCATCAGAGGCTGGATAAAAACAACTGGCCAAGTCAAGTTGTCAACTTGGTTGTCTTGTACAATGTCCATGATGTATGTGCATGGTATGTGATAGCATGAAATCTTATGATATTTACACTGCATTGTCACTCTCAGAGATCCATTCTTATTACTGTAACCCCCCAAATTTTATAGTCTTCATAAGTTTCTTGTAAACCATTGACCAAGTCTTGATTTCTTTCTATTATTTTATGTACCTTGTTATGTACCTTCTTACCTGAGGTAATATCTTTTTCCACGTGAAATTAAGGATGAAGTGTACTGCCAAGTATTCTGCTCTTTAGAAAGAGTTTTTTTTCATTTTTTATTTTTTAAGGGTAATCCTTAAAGATACTGTACAATGGTGTTATTTTATTTCACTTTACTTCTAAATGAAGATAACTCATATTTATTTTTGTAATATTTTGATAGAGGTTGGCAAATTTCCTTTTTTATCTGATTCACAAAAGAGAGCTTTTTCCAAAGAAGGAAATGAATAGGTGTTGTATCACACCTTTGCTCTGAAGTTAATTGGGGTTTTCTGAAAAAGATTGTAACTTAAGTGACTATCTTCTTGGTTAGTTATCTGCTTAGTTATTGGTCACTCTGTGACCTCAGGTGAAATGCCAAGGAAGATAGAGAGTAAAATAAGTAGAATTTATCAATTGATTATACTTTTGTAACCGAATTAAAGTTTGTAAAGTACTATATGACTTCCATATCTCTCTGCCTTTCATTTAAAATCAAAACATAAAATTCATCTTTATTTTTTAAGTATCACCAATAAGCTTCTAAAAATAAAATTTACACCTATTATTTTTCTAATCCCATTCATGATTTCTCTATTTTCTTGATTATATGAATTTTTTATAACTGATACTAAGTTGATAATCTGTGTCATTTCCTGGTTTACAAACACTTATTGATTTTTGTCTCTTTTTAGTTATATTTGGCCTCCAGTGACTAAGGGAAGTCTGCTCCTTAGTCAGACTTCTGGTCTGCTCATTCCAGCCCTGCTTCAGCCTCTCAGCTTCCCATACCCTCATGCAGTTGGTTGTAAATTCTTCCAGAAGCTGTTTTACTGTCTGCTTTTCAGGATTAAAAATAAAAATCAATACTTAGAAAAGATACTTTAGGGCTTGGGACATGGCTCAAGTACTAGTGTGCTTGCCTAGCATGCGTGAAGCACTGAGTTCCATTCTTAGCACCATGTAAAAAAATAAATAAAGATATTGTGTCCACCTAAAACTAAAAAATGAATATTTTTTAAAAGATACCTTAAAAAGCAAAATGTAGAGGGAGAAAGTAGCAACAGTTTTTTTTTTTGGTAATTAGTCTTTTTAAAATTTTTTTAACATTTTTTTTAATGTGGGTCACCCACTAACACTTCATCAAAATAACAGTTTCTTTGCTGAGTTCAGGTGACCAAGGAATAGCCGCACCCTTGGAACAAAACAAAACACACACACACACACACACACACACACACACAATAAAAAAACAGAATTATTTTTAACCTAATTATTTTAAATTATTTTTTATGATGTCTCAGATCCCCTTAACTTTGCACATTAGCTTCTTTGTTCAGTTGAATTGTAACTGCTTTTTGTAGTTGGAAAGAGTGTGACTATTAAACTTGAGAACTTTTATTCTGGGCGTCTTAGTGGTTTCTGGTGAGGTTAAGTGGGTGAGAGGGTGAAGAGAAATTGGGGGATTCTTTCCTATCGCAACATGAAGTTTTCCCCACAGTCTGCTCTCAGGTGCCAGACCTCAAGTATTTCCTACAGTGGTATACTTTGATTATTTTTACTTCTCCTTTACCCATAAGTTTTAACAGCATTTTATCAAAATGCACTTATTAAGAACCATTTTTAAAAGAAAGTTATAGTTCGCCTAACCAGTCTGCACTTATTGCTTATGGTTTCACTCACCTGCTATGCCTGTTTTTGGTGTCTGAAAAACAGATATATTGTTTTCCATTTTCCTACATGTATATACTGAAAAGAAAATTAGGTCTGGAAATATTTTATTTCTATTTAAAGCTAAAATCAAGAAAATAAAATTTAAATATGCTAAATATATCTCCATATTTTCTCAAGTAGCTATGCTAAAAACAAAGAAAATATCCTGAAATGAAAAACAATGGTCAGCTTCAAGAAAGCAAGAATAAAACCCAAGTATTTATCCTTAATGATGGATTATAGATGATAAATACAGAATAACCTCAAGATTTAAAGGAAAAATAGTATTCAACCTGGTATTCTAAAATGAAGCAGATTTTCTATCAATGATAAATAAAAATAGATTTTCATAAATAATAAAAACCTAAAAAGCTATTTTCCATGCTTTATTTCAAAGAGAGTTACTAAATATAAAATAAAAAATTTAAAAAAGGGAGCAGAGTTTTTGGACAGAAACAGTGGTTTTAACTGCACAGCTCAAGAAAGTTATGCTGATTCTGCAGTAGACCTTGAAAACAGTTTTGTTAGCATACCTCAGTCCTACCTTTAAAATGATGGTTTAATAGAAATATTAGCTAGTGAGTAGTCAAGTGATTGAATGTAGCAAACGTTAGAAGATTCTAGTGATCTATTTTTCTCACCTAAAAAAATTTGAATATTAGAAAATACAGGAATAACTAAGTGATGAAAAAAGAAAGTAAAAACTCACTAAACACAAATAATGGAAAGCCAATTTCTACATATGAAATACAGTAAAATGTGCACTTTTTGTAAAATTTAATGGGATAGAAGAAAGTAGTATTGATTGCTCTTAATGGTAAGAACATCCCTCCATGAGCAGCATTCATGTCCTGATATTGGATGTCAGAAAGGCTAATAAATTAGAGAAAGAAATTGTTCTTACTTCTGGTGTGTGTTTTGTAATGAAAAATATCTTAAAGTCAAATTTGTGAAAATGCTTACAGGTTTTTAACCTTCATAAATTTTCTGTAGACAAAGAATGCAATGCATAATTATATTTAAAAGAGAATAACTAACTGAGGAAGCATAAACACAGGGACTTGTAACTATTAAAAAATAGAGTTGTGTGTGGTGGCCTGTAAGGATGCTGATACTCAGAAATAATAAAATGTCCAATGTAGATTAAGCAAGAAATCACAGAACACATATCATAAATGATAATCAATTAAATGCTAAATCCTTTTAATATTTGATTCATTAGGCCTGAAGAAAAAGAAGTGGCCCCATAAGTTAAATTGGTTTTCCTCCCTTTCTCATTGCAATTAGAAAAAATAATGGGAACACCTAAAACATTGTGAAGGATCTTCTTTGTATATATTTTAAGATAATGATCAATATAATCAGACAACTAGTAGTATGTATGGCTAAATTTAGTTTCCTTTTAAAACATTACATACTTGCAGATAGAGTGTAGGCTGCTGATTTAGGAGTAAATTTTGAAAACTACTGTTTTATATGGCACTGGGGATTGAACTTGGGGTGCTTTATCACTCATATATCTACAAAATTATTTGATATTTTATTTCGAGACCTGGTCTCACTTAGTTACCAAGGCTGACCTTAGAGTTGTGATCTTTCTGCCTCAGCTTCTATAATATTTGGAATTACAGGTATGTACCACTGTATCAGGCCTGGACACTACTTTTTTTACATACATTTAATAACCAAAATTATTTAAAATATTTCTGTCTTTTTTTGATATAAAATATTCAATAATATCTTACCAAATTGGTTTTCACCCTAATATTCTTTTCTTGAAAATGACAATATTCATGTTGAGTAGTTAGACTTTTTTTTCTTAGCATAACAAGATTTACTCATTAGATTCTATCATGAGTTATCAAGTCAATTTTATCCATGTTTTAGAAAAACAAATTGCTATAAATTGTTCTGGTAATGGTTTTAATAGAAGTACCTTCCTCTTAGTCATAATAAAAAAAATGATAGGAGAAAATTTAGTAAAGTCAAAAGCTGAGATCCAACAGTTTGCCAGTTCTTGTTTCAACCAGATGTTTATGATTTGATTGTTTCTCTTTTAAATTTCTTCTTCTGGTTTCTTTGTTGGCCTTTTCTATGATATTTAATAGTCAGCTTTATTTAAAAGCACTAGTTTATGTGAAAAGTGGATACTAAGGGAAATAAAAATCTGGAACAAATTCATAGTACTCAATATGGTTTTCATGATTATATACAGTTTCCTCCCACCATTCTGGGATTGCAATTCATAGAGCTTTAAATGACTTCCATTCCTCACTATATTTCACTATCAGCACATGCAGAAATAATTTCTCAACAAATTTATATTAAATAAGTAGCAATTTAGAGAAAACCAGATATATTTTACACCTGTGAAATTAAAACAATATATGTGGAAGTTTGCCAAAGAGTACATGGCATATTCAAAGAATAAAATGAAGAAGTTTACCAGAATTGTTGCTTTTCTTTATTTGATAGGGCATAGTTTATTGTCATGTTGTTTCAAAAAGACATTAACATTTTCCTTATGAAAAAATAGTTGTTATTCTTTAACATAAATTTTACTTTATTTTTTTTAATTTTTACTCATTTATCTTGCACACTGAGAAGGTATTTGCTGGGGTCAGTGAGATACTGATCAATCAATTGTATTTTCAACTAATATTGTAAAATGCATCTCTGACACATTTGCTTGATTTCATTTTATATAATAGCATGATGCACAATCAGCATGAGAAGAGTTTGCTCATTAATTTTGATGTCAATAGTGGGCTAGGTACATTGAAAAGATGTTGAGAAAATTACATCTATAATGGTGGAATATCCCAATTATTTGTTTTCATTTTTCCTGTGATGCTTCTGCTATTGATATTAGTATGTTAACTTTAATTTGCATTGTCCATACAGTTTCTGAAAACATGAGACACTTTGAATTGAGGAAATCACATATAGTAAATTGATTTCATAAACTGATATAATACTCAATGAAAGACTTTAGCATTATTAATGTACATTTTATCAAAATTCCATTATATCACAATGGTACATACAAGGTTTTAAAAAAAAAACTTTTTAACAATGAATGATAGTCACCCTAAGCAAGTATGTAGTTCCAATTATTCATTTACTGAACTTAATTCATTCATAATACAATAGTTGACAAAAGCCACACATCAGAGTGTCTGTTTTTGAAAAAAATGTTTGGTGAATTACTAACAGTGCAGCATGCAATTTTTATTTATTATTGGCTCATCATACCCATATCTTACTCACGTAGTAAGAGTGTTATAATATTCAATAAGTTGTAGCTAAAATCATGAAATACCACATACCATTTTGTACAGATTATATAAATGCTCTTATTATTTCTTCATCTTTTTCACAAATATTTATCATGCACTTACTATATGCTAATTAGAAATAAGTTCATTATAATTATTTCAGATATTTTTCTAAAAAACTGCAAGACCTCATTTGAAATGAGCAATATAGAATTCAGAAGTAACTACTGTTTCTCTAGTGAATAATGTGTAAGAAATTTGCTTGGGGTATGCAAATATATTTGAGATGCATCAGAGAGTACATATGAAAAAACAATACTATTTATCATGTTATTTTAATAAAGTGAAATACCATACCAAAGGTTAAAATAATTAACTTTCGGGAAAAATGCAAAAGGGTGCACTAGTATTTGAAATAATTTAATAATAATTTTTACTATAATTAGTTGTTTCTGAGTCTCTTTTAACTCTTTAATTATCTATCCATTGTGTTAAGAATCCCTATAGGTGTTAAACTATATGAGGTACATATATTGTGGTGTGAGGTATTATTGGAAAATATTGGCATTCAGTGAATAATGCCATCAATTTTATGTTTTTCAATATTAAAGAACTATTTCAGATTTATTGGAATGGATAGTTTTGTTTAAAGGTAACAGTAGTTTCTCAATGTAGAAATTACTAAGAAAAATTTAGGTGTTCTCAAAAAGTCTGTAACAACCATATTTGATGAACTTTGTGTCATAATGTATAAGAAGAGTTGCTTCCCTAACCCAAACCAGACATCATTGGAATAACCTTGTGTAATATCAGCACATACAAGTTTAGACGAGGACATTTGCATCTTTTCTCCTTTTACTTCCCACCTAAAGCATTGTTTTCATAAGCAAATTTCTATGCATGTTCAACCTCTCACACATCTCAGAATTCACTAGGAGGGACCCCTGACAATCTAGAAACAAACATATCTAAGATAGTGTACAGATTAATATATGAAGAAGTTCAAGAAAATATTGATCTGGTCATGTGATGGTGTGGTACTATGTATATAGAAAGCTATAAATTGAAATTGAAAGAAATATAATACTCCTGAGAATTACTATGAATCATGTAGTCTTTGGAAGCAGATATTTTAACTAGGAAGCTCTTGATACTGATGTCCACTGCATCTTTTATAGGAATATTTGCTCTGGTTTTGAGGGCCACCAGATTTTAGCCAGTAAACTTTTGGCTTGATATAGCGTAATCAGAAAGCCCAGCATTCTATTTCTATATGTAGGCATGGTTTACTAAACATTCATTGAGTTTTTGCACAGACATTTCCCTTATTTTAATATACCTAGCCCATTAGTCTTATCACATTCAAATTCATTCATTCTTCAAAAAGAAATATAATAAATTTCCTATTGTCTTTAAAATAAAATATCAACCTAGAATAATTTTTATATGCTAAGGCAATTTATTGTAGTCCCAAAATCTTTATAACTACAAAGAAATGACATTCTATGTCTCATTTTTACCATTGTCTTTCTCGTATTACTTTCATTATGATTTGAGTATGTCCCCCAAATGCTCATGTGTTTGGAACTTAGTTTCAAAGGGAGAGAGTTAAAAAATAGTGGAATGTTTAAGAAGTGAGATCTAGTAAATTGTGGTTAGATCATTGGGGAAGATGCTCTTGGAAAGGGCGAATGTAACTTTCATGGGGCACAACATAGTTCTTATTAAAGCCGGTTTATACAAAAGAGCAAGTCTTTTTTCTGAATTTCTCTGACTTCCTGTCTCATTATGTTCTCTCTACCTCTCAAATGAGCCCTCACCATAATGCCACTTCATGTGTAATGTAGGTGAAGAAGCTGTCACAGGAGCTGAGAAGATTCTGGTACAGTGTACTTAAATCTTCAGAACTATGTACTAAAAAAAATATTTTTTATTTTTTTATAAGTTGTAGTTGGACACCATACCTTTATTTTATTTATTTATTCATTTTTATGTAGTGCTGAAAATTGAACCCAGCTTCTTTCATGTGACAGGTGAGCACTCTACCACTGAGCCACAACCCCAGCCTCTCAGAAAATACTTTTATGCATTTATATCTCTTTTTATACATTGGCCTGTTTCTGGTATTTTTCTATAACATTATAAAACAGACTAAAACAACTTCTGTGTCTTATTTCTAAAAAATACAGGTGAGACTTTGCTATGTATTATCAAAAAATTCTGTAAAAGCTTTAGAATAAGAACTGTTATGCATTCACTGAGTGACTTTAGTGATTAAATATCTTTGAGTCTAAGGCATCTTACTATGAGAATGAGTAGAATATCTAAGATTACATTTTAAAAGATCTTGTATAGTTTAGATGGTAATGGCTTAGCATTTCTGATTCTTACTTGTTTTTATATTTCAAAGGTGATACCTCGTATTTCTTATATTCCTCATGGTACTTAGGTTAATGTATTGCCATTTACTTTGGGACTCAAATATGTTGAATTTATTTTGTTTAGTAAAGAAAAAGCAAGAGTGGTTCCTTAGAATATAGCAAAGACTCTGAGGATGTTTTTATTATTAATGGGAAAAATTGTCTCATTGCTAATGATTATAGAGGAAATTTACATTTTGATGACACCCATTAATCAGAAATGGTCTGAACTGACTAGATCAAAACCATTAGAAAACCATGAATAAAGAGGCAGATTAAAAAAACAGGTTTGCTAGCACCATTTTGAGTCTCCTATTAAAGTACAAATTATAGTATTTTTTTTTACCAGTGAAAGGACTAAAACACATGTACCTGCATTTTAAGCCTCCTAAAATCACACAAGTCACCCTCAATCATAATACCATTGAAGGAAGAGAAATGTAGATCTTCAGAAAAATCAGGCAGAAAAATCAAATACAAAAAGTGCAATTTGCCTTATGCATAAAAAGACTTCATTATTTATGTCATACTTCTTTTAGCTCCCAGGTTCCATATCTTTGAGCTCAAGATATTCAACCAGAAAAAAGTGGATTTGTTTTATGCTAGATGAGTTAAGAACGGATATATTTAGAATGTAGAATAAATATATTTTGATTTGCTGTTCAGTTGTTTCAAGTATGATGGCTTACACAGGAAAACAATGCAGGAGATTTTTGTCCTCTACTTCATCCAAATTGTATGGGAAAATTATTATTTTTTTAAATTAAAAGTGGAAGCCACAGGCAATCTACAGCATGTATTGAAATGTCATGATGAGACATCAAACTGCAGTTGTTTTTGTATCATTGATTGCTTTAGACTTTGAATATTTGAAACATAAAAACTATATTTAAAAATAAACATTAATATTCTTTTTTATTTTAAGGTAATTTTAAGGCTCATAGTCTAAGGTCATAATAAACAGTATAGTTACCTTATATTTTTTCTAATGTAATCCCAAGACAAAAGAGGTTGGGATATATTTTTCATGAAAAAAAAATTTTACTAAGTAAAATTATGTTGTTTCATGTATCATACTTTTCTATGCAGTATATGTTTGCCAAAATGTTTATATTATCTTGTCCTGGTGAATATTGTGATAGAATATATAGAGGATGAACCAGAAGATTTCTGAAGTTGTGTATTTTTGTGGCTGGAAACTGTTGAAAGTTACACCACTGTTATTAATGAATAAGACTGACTAAAAACAGCAATGTTCTTTAAGTTACATACGTGAACAAAGTCTTTGTTAAGAAAAAAGTGTCCTGTGTAGCTAGGGATGGCTGAAATACTTTATGTTTAGATTCTGGTAATCTCATTTTTTTTCAACACTAACTAGTAAATTTTTCTAGCTCAATAAACGTCTCTCTATTCCTTGTCTTGCTTTTAATACCAGAGGAGCAATACTTGTCTTTTTTAACTTTCTGAATTGTTTCCCAATTTGACTGCAATAAAATATGCAGAAAACTTTTGGAAAATATTACAAAGCATACAAAAGGAAGTGAATAATCTTTGCTTAATTTGTGACTTTTTTTTTTCAAATGCTGTTGTTGTAGCTCAAAGTGGATAACTTATCTTTCTTCAATTACCTTTAACTGATTATATGTCAATTTTTCCTCTAGCATTTGGAAACCGCATTACATCCACTATTGGTCTCTTGCTTAAGTCTTTACAAGTTTTATTTCTATATGGTTAGAACCCTAAATAAAACACGGTTTGTGCTAGCTCTTTTAAACTTGACACAATAAAGTAGTTCCAAGTTCTATCTCTATGGTTTGTTTCCTATTGATGTAGCCCTAAGAAGAGACTGGCGAAAATCACTTTCATTGAAAGGATTTGCCAAGCTTCCAAAAAACTACGAGTTTCCTAAAATCTCAGCAAAAGTTTTTTCACCTAATCTTGATGATACTTTCAGTTAATGATCAGTACACCAATCCCACTTGGCTAACCAAATTTCGTTCTTCTAGGTTAAACCGTTCGTTTGCAGTAACCGTTTTAATTTTGAGGCTTTACTCAGTTTTCTCTTATATGGATATATGTGGTTGGAATGCTAAATCAAACAAGGTTTGTGCTAGCTCTTTGCAACTTGACACAATAAAATAGTTCCAACTTCTATTTCTATGGATTGTTTCTTATTGATGTAGCCCTAAGCAGAGACTGGCAAAAATCACTTTCATTGAACGGGGTTGCCAAGTTTCCAGAAAACTTCGAGTTTCCTAAAATCTCAGCAAATGTTTTTTCACCCAATCTTGATGATACTTTCAGGTAATTATCAGTACACCAATCCCACTTGGCTCACGAAACTTTGTTCTTCTAGGTTAAACCGTTCATTTGCAGTAAACGTTTTCATTTTGAGGTTTCACTCTATTTTCTCCTATATGGATACATGTAGTTTGAACTCTAAATCAAACATGGTTTGTGCAACCTTCTTGAAACTTGGCACAATTTAGTAGTTCCAAGTTCTATCTCTACGCTTTGTTTACTATTGATGTAGCCCTAAGTAGAGACTGGCGAAAATCACATTCATTGAAAGGGGTTGGCAAGCTTCCAAAAAATTATGAGTTTTCTGAATTCTCAGCAAATGTTTTTTCACCCAATCTTGATGATACTTTCACGTAATGATCAGTATACCAATCCCACTAAGCTCACCAAATTTCATTCTTCTAGGTTAAACTATTCATTTGCAGAAACTGTTTTCATTTTGAGGTTTCACTCTGTTTTCTTCTATATGGATACCTGTAGTTGGAACTCTAAATCAAACATGGATTGTGCAAGCTCTTTGAAACTTGGCACAATAAAGTAGTTCCAAGTTCTGTCTCTATGGTTTGTTTTCTATTGATGTAGCCCCAAGAAGAGACTGGTGAAAATCACTATCATTGAAATGGGTTGCCAAGAGTCCAAAAAACTACAAGTATTCTGAAATCTCAGCCAAAGTTTTTTCACCCAATCTTGATAATACTTTCAGGTAATGAACAGTACACCAATCCCACTTGGCTAACCAAATTTCGTTCTTCTAGGTTAAACCGTTTGTTTGCTATAACGGTTTTCATTTTGAGGTTTCAGTCTGTTTTCTCCTATATGGATACCTGTGGTTGGAACTCTAAATCAAACACGGTTTGTGCTAGCTCTTTGAAACTTGACACAATAAAGTAGATCCAAGTTCTGTCTGTATGGTTTGTTTCCTATTGATGTAGCCCTAAGCATAGACTGGCGAAAATCACATTCATTTAAAGGGGTTGCCAAGCTTCCAAAAAACTACGAGTTTTCTGAATTTCAGCAAATGTTTTTTCACCCAATCTTGATGATACTTTCAGGTAATGATCAGTATACCAATCCCACTTGGCTCATCAAAGTTTGTTCTTCTAAGTTAAATCGTTCATTTTCAGAAACCATTTTTATTTTGAGGTTTCACTCTGTTTTCTCTTACATGGATACCTGTGGTTGGAACTCTAAATCAAACACGGTTTGTGCTAGCTCTTTGAAACTTGGCACAATAAAGTAGTTCCAAGTTCTATATCTATGGTATTTTTCCTATTGATGTAGCCGTAAGCAGAGACTGGCGAAAATCACTTTCATTAAAAAGGGTTGCCATGCTTCCACAAAACAAGGAGTTTCCTGAAATATTAGCAAATGGTTTTTCACCCAATCTTGATGATAATTTCAGGTAATGATCAGTACACCAATTTCACATGGCTCACCAAATTTCGTTCTTCTAGATTAAACCGTTCAATTGCAGTAACCGTTTTCAATTTTAGGTTGCACTCTATTTTCTCCTATATGGATACATGTAGTTGGAGCTCTAAATCAAACACGATTTGTGCAAGCACTTTGAATCTTGGCACAATAATGTAGTTCTAAGTTCTATCTCTATGGTTTGTTTCCTATTGATGTAGCACTAAGCAGAGACTGGCCAAAATCATTTTCATTGAAAAGGGTTGCCAAGCTTCCAAAAAACTACGAGTTTCCTGAAATCTCAGCAAATGTTTTTTCTCTCAATCTTGATGATACTTTCAGGTAATGATCAGTACACCAATCCCACTTGGCTAACCAGATTTCGTTAATCTAGGTTAAACAGTTCGTTTGCAGTAACCATTTTCAATTTGAGGTTTCACTCTGATTTCTCTTATAAAGATGCATGTATTTGGAACTCTAAATCAAACACGGTTTGTGCTAGCTCTTTGAAACTTGACACAATAATATACTTCCAAGTTCAATCTCTGTGATTTGTTTCCTATTGATGTAGCCCTAAGCAGAGACTGGCGAAAATCACTTTCATTGAAAGGGGTTGCCAAGCTTTTAAAAAACTATTAGTTTCCTGAAATCTCAGCAAATGTTTTTTCACCCAATTTTTATGATACTTTCAAGTAATTATCAGTACACCAATCCCACTTGGCTAACCAAATTTTGTTCTTCTAGGTTAAATAGTTCTTTTGCAGTAACCGTTGGCATTTTGAGGTTTCACTCTGTTTTCTCCTATATGGATACATGTATTTGGAACTCTAAATCTAAGACTGTTTTTCCTAGCTCTTTGAAACTTGGCTAATATCTTGGTTCCAAGTTCTATCTCTATGGTGTGTTTCCTATTGATGTAGCCCTAAACTGAGACTGGCGGAAATTACTTACATTGAAAGGGGTTGCCAAGCTTCCTAAAAACTACGAGTTTCCTGAAATCTCAGCAAATGTTTTTTTAACCCAATCTTGATGATACTTTCTGGTAATGATCAGTACACCAATCCCACTTGGCTAACCAAATTTCGTTCTTCTAGGTTAAACCGTTCGTTTTCAGTAACTGTTTTCATTGTGAGGTTTCACTCTGTTTTCTCGTATATGTATACATGTAGTTGGATCTCTAAATCAACTCAGTTTGTGCAAGCTCTTTGAAACTTGACACAATAAAGTACTTTCAAGTTCTCTCTCTTTGTTTTTTTTTTCCTATTGATGTAGCCCTAAGGAGAGACTGGCGAAAATCACTTTCATTGAAAGGGGTTTCCAAGCTTCCAAAACTACGAATTTTCTGCAATCTCAGCAAATGCTTTTTCACCAAATCTTGATGATACTTTCAGGTAATCATCAGTACACCAATTTTACTTGGCTCACCAAATTTAGTTCTTCTAGGTTAAACCGTTCGTTTGAAGTAACCGTTTTTATTTCGAGGTTTCACTCTGTTTTCTCCTATATAAATACACGTGGTTGGAACTCTAAATCAAACAAGGTTTGTGCTAGCTCTTTGAAACTTGACACAATAAAGTAGTTCCAAATTCTATCTCTATGGTTTTTTTCCAATTGATGTAGCACTAAGCAGAGACTGGCCCAAATCCGTTTCATTGAAAGGGGTTGCCAAGCTCCAAAAAACTATGAGTTTCCTGAAATCTCATCAAATGTTTTTTCTCTCAATCTTGATGATACTTTCAGGTAATGATCAGTACACCAATCCCACTTGGCTCACCAAATTTCGTTCTTCTAGGTTAAACCGTTTGTTTGCAGTAACCGTTTTCATTTTGAGGTTACACTCTGTTTTCTCCAATAAGGATACATTTATTTGGAACTCTAAATTAAACACCGTTTTTGCTAGCTCTTTGAAACTGGAAACAATAAAGTAGTTCCAAGTTCTCTCTCTATGGTTTGTTTCTTATTGATGTACCCCTAAGCAGACACTGGCAAAAATCCCTTTCATTGAAAGGGGTTGCCAAGTTTCCAAAAAACTACAAGTTTCCTGAAATCTCAGGAAATGTTTTTGTACCCAATCTTGATGATACTTTCATTTAATGATCAGTTCACAAATCTGACTTGGCTCACCAAATTTCGTTCTTCTACGTTGAACCATTCATTTTCAGTAACCATTTTCATTTTTAGGTTTCACTCTGCTTTTTCCTATATGGATATATGTGGTTGGAACCTTAAATCAAAACCGGTTTTTGCTAGCTCTTTGAAACTTGGCACAATACAGTATTTCCAAGTTCTATCTCTATGGTTTGTTTCCTATTGATGTAGCCCTAAACTGAGACTGGCGGAAATCACTTACATTGAAAGGGGTTGCCAAGGTTCCAAAAATCTACGAGTTTTCTGAAATCTCAGCAAAATTTTTTTCACCCAATCTTGATGATACTTTCAGGTAATGATAACTGCACCAATCCCACTTGGCTCACCAAATTTCGTTCTTCTGGGTTAAACCGTTCATTTTCAGTCACCGTTTTCATTTTGAGGCTTCACTGTTTTCTTCTATATGGATACATGTGGTTGGAACTCTCAATCAAACACAGTTTGTGCTAGCTCTTTGAAACTTGACACAGCAATTTAGCACCATTTTCTATCTCTATGGTTTGTTTTCTATTGATACAGCCCTAAGCATAGACTGGCGAAAATCACTTTCATTGAAAGGGTTGGCCAAGCTTCCACAAAAAAAGAATTTTCTGAATCTCAGCAAATGTTTTTTCACCCAATCTTGATGATACTTTCTGGTAATCATCAGAACACAAATCCCACTTGGCTCACCAAATTTCGTTAATCTACTTTAAACCGTTCGTTTGCAGTAACCGTTTTCATTTTGAGGTTTCATTCTGTTTTCTCTTATAAAGATACACGTATTTGGAACTCTAAATCAAACACGGTTTGTGCTAGCTCTTTGAAAGTTGACACATTAATATACTTCCAAGTTGTATCTCTATGGTTTGTTTCCTATTGATGTAGCCCTAAGCAGAGACTGGTGAAAATCACTTTCATTGAAAGGGGTTGCCAAGCTTCCAAAAAACTATTAGTTTCCTGAAATCTCAGCAAATGTTTTTTCACCCAATTTTTATGATACTTTCAAGTATTGAACAGTACACCAATCCCACTTGGCTAACCAAATTTCGTTCTTCTAGGTTAAACAGTTCTTTTGCAGTAACCGTTGTCATTTTGAGGTTTCATTCTGTTTTCTCCTATATGGATACATGTATTTGGAACTCTAAGTCTAAGACTGTTATTGCTAGCTCTTTGAAACATGGCACAATATCGTAGTTCCAAGTTCTATATCTATGGTTTGTTTCCTATTGATGTAGCCCTAAGCATATATTGGTGAAAATCACATTCATTGAAAGTGGTTGCCAAGCTTCCAAAAAACTACGAGTTTTCTGAATTTCAGCAAAGAATTTTTCACCCAATCTTGATGATACTTTAAGGTAATGATTAGTACACCAATCCCACTTGGCTCACCAAATTTCGTTAATCTAAGTTAAACAGTTCGTTTGCAATAACCATTTTCATTATGAGGTTTCACTCTGTTTTCTCTTATAAAGATACATGTATTTGGAACTCTAAATCTAAGACTCTTTTTGCTAGCTCTTTGAAACATGGCTCAATATCGTAGTTCCAAGTTCTATCTCTATGGTTTGTTTCCTATTGATGTAGCCCTAAACAGAGACTGGCGGAAATCACTTACATTGAAAGGGGTTGCCAAGCTTCCTAAAAACTACGAGTTTTCTGAAATCTCAGCTAAAGTTTTTTCACCCAATCTTGATGATATTTTCAGGTAATGATCACTACACCAATGCCACATTGCTCACCAATTTTCGTTCTTCTAGGTTAAACCGTTCATTTGCAGTAACCGTTTTTCATTTTGAGGTTTCACTCTGTTTTCTCCTATATGGATACATATAGTTGGAACTCTAAATCAAACACGGTTTTTGCTACCTCTTTGAAACTTGTCATAATACAGTAGTTCCAAGTTCTATCTCTATGGCTTGTTTCCTTTTGATGTAGCCCTCAGCATATATTGATGAAAATCACTTTCATTGAAAGGGGTTGCCAAGCTTCCAAAAATCTACGAGTTTTCTGAATCTCAGCAAAGGATTTTTCACCCAATCTTGATGATACTTTCAGGTAATGATCAGTACACCAATCCCACTTGGCTCACCAAATTTTGTTAATCTAGGTTAAACCGTTCGTTTGCAGTAACCGTTTTCATTTTGAGGTTTCACTCTGTTTTCTCCTATAAGGATACATATATTTTGAACTCTAAATTAAACACGGTTTGTGCCAGCTCTTTGAAACTTGATACAATAAAGTAGTTCCAAGTTCTCTCACTATGGTTTGTTTCCTATTGATGTAGCCCTACGCAGACACTGGCGAAAATCCCTTTCATTGAAAGGGGTTGCCAAGTTTCCAAAAAACTACGAGTTTCCTGAAATCTCAGCAAATGTTTTTGCACCCAATCTTGATGATACTTTCAGGTAATGATCAGTTCACAAATCTGACTTGGCTCACCATATTTCGTTCTTCTATGTTAAACCATTCGTTTTCAGTAACCATTTTCAGTTTGAGGTTTCACTCTGTTTTTTCCTATATGGATATATGTGGTTGGAATCTTAATTCAAAACCGGTTTTTGCTAGCTCTTTGAAACTTGGCACAATAAAGTATTTCCAAGTTCTATCTCTATATGTTTTATCCTATTGATGTAGCCCTAAGAATAGACTAGCCGAAATCACTTTCATTGAAAGGGTTTGCCAAGCTTCCAAAAATCTACGAGTTTTCTGAAATCTCAACAAATGTTTTTTAACCCAATCTTGGTGATAGTTTCATGTAATGATTAGTACACCAATCCCACTTTGCAAACCAAATTTTGTTCTTGTAGGTTAAACCATTAGTTTTTAGTACCCGTTTTTATTTTCAGGTTTCACTCAGTTTTCTCCTGTATGGATCCATGTAGTTGGAACTCTAAATCAAACACGGTTTGTGCTAGCTCTTTGAAACTTGGTGCAATAAAGTAGTTCCAAGTTCTATCTCTACGGTTTATTTCTTATTGATGTAGCCCTAAGCAGAGACTGGCGAAAATCACTTTCATTGAAAGGGGTTGCCAAGCTTCCAAAAAAGTACGAGTTTTCTGAAATCTCAGCAAATGTTTTTTCACCCAATCTTGATGATACTTTCAGGTAATGATTAGTACACCAATCCTACTTGGTAAACCAAATTTCGTTCTTCCAGTTTTAACCGTTCATTTGTAGTAACCGTTTTCATTTTGAGGTTTCACTCTTTTCTCCTATATGCATACCTGTGGTTGAAACTCTAAATGAAACACGGTTTGTGCTAGCTCTTTGAAACTTAACACAATAATATACTTCCAAGTTCTATGTCTATGGTTTGTTTCCTATTGATGTAGCCCTAAGCAGGGACTGGCGAAAATCACTTTCATTGAAAGGGGTTGCCAAGCTTCCAAAAAAGTACGAGTTTTCTTAAATCTCTGCAAATGTTTTTTCACCCAATCTTTATAATGCTTTATGTAATGAAAAGTACACCAATTCCACTTGGCTAACCAAATTTCGTTCATCTAGGTTAAACCGTTCATTTGTAGTAATGGTTTTGATTTTGAGGTTTCACTATGCTTTCTCCAATATAGATACATGTAGTTGGAACTCTAAATCAAACACGGTTTGTGCTAGCTCTTTGAAACTTGACACAATAAAGTAGTTCCAATTTCTATCTCTATGGTTAGTTTTCTATTGATGTAGCCCTATGTATAGACTGGCGAAAGTCACTTACGTTGAAAGTGGTTGCCAAGCTTCCAAAATACGACGAGTTTCCTGAAATCTCAGCAAATGTTTTTTCACCCAATCTTCATGATCCTTTCAGATAATGATCAGTACACCAATCCCACTTGGCTCACTAAATTTTATTATTCTAGGTTAAACTGTTCGTTTGCAGTAACTGTTTTAATTTTGAGGTTTAACTCTGTTTTCTCCTATGTGGATACATGTAGTTGGAACTCTAAATCAAACACGGTTTATGCTAGGTCTTTGAAACTTGACACAATATAGTAGTTCAACGTTCTATCTGTATTTTTTGTTTCCTATTGAAGTAGCTCTAAGCAAAGACTGCCAAAAATCACTTTCATTGAAAGGGGTTTCTAAGATTCCAAACAATGGAATTTTATTCAGCAATAAAAGAATAAAATCATGTGAGTGTGTTTGAGATCATGGTCTTTTTCGCTTGGTTTTTGACTTTTAGGGAATAGAGTATTTCTGAGATTCTCAACAGTATCTTTGCCTTTTTCAAAGGGTTATTGCTGCTTACTTCTGTTTCTTTCTTTCTAAGTTTTGTTGTTTTCCAATATGAGGTATGAGGTCGAAGTGGATTTTAAGTGGATACTTTTAATGTAGGAGTTCAGTAATTACTATTAGAAACATCAGATGATCTCATAACAGTAATAAAATGTAATATCATCAGTTATTTATGTGCATAAAAAATAAGTAGCAACATAAAATTAAAGACACTTCTACTGACCATAATATCAAAAGCAAAATACTTGGGACTTTTTCAAGAAATGTGAACACTTGAACATTTAACATGGCTTGTTTTTAGAAAATATATTCTTATTTCTAAGCCACCTTTTTTTGTGGTGACCTTAACTCATAGAAAAAAGATAGGAATTAAAAATTTTACCCTGTGATCCTGAGGACAGGACTTAGGTATGGTCTACCAGTGAGCTCTATCATCATACCATTTTTATTTTTCTTTGAGATATGGTCTTTCCAAGTTAGTGAGGCTAGACTCAGAATTTTGACCCTCAAGGATCGACTTCCAGGGCACCTCAGGTTACATGCATGTGCCATCACAACCCTGGTAGGGATTAGTCTTTTTTGTTTTCTTTAGTTGTAGTGCTCACTGGAACTTATTTTATATATTTATTTTTATATGGTGCTGAGGATTGAACCCAATGCCTAATGTGCTAGTCAGGTGCTCTAACCCTGACCAAGACCCAGGGATTGAATCCTTGACTTTAATATTATAGGTTGGCTCAAAATAATATCTAGGTTTGCAAACATTTATAATGTCCCCATTTTGTGAGTATAAGGTAGAGGCTACAATGAGAGAAAATGTCTATCCTTATCCTTGGAAGAGGAACATCAACTGTGGATTCACCTGCAACTTAGTATTTGAGGATTTCCCAGATATTAAAAATATAAGCAAAAGAGACATGAGGTAAAGGTTCTGAGGAAGGGGGACTAAGTATTTCAAATTGTGAGGCATCAAACTGAGAAAAACAATGCTAAGGTAGCTGGGTGTGGAGAATAGGGTCCCTCACATTTAACTGTAGAATCTGGATCCAAGAAGATATATAAGAAAACAAACAATTTACTGAGTACATTTTAAAAAGATGATCATGGGTAGAACTTGGTCAGAAGTTATCATTATCAAACCACACCCACACACCAACACACATTACTTCCATTTTACCTTTTTCTCACGTTAGCAGTCAAGTCAACATCCAGTCCTCAAGATGCATCCTTGCATGAAGAGAAAGGTCTGAGCCATAGTACCCTGGAAATCACAATGGGCACATCTTTGCCTAGCTTATGGCAGAAACTAGGAAAGGAATGGCAGAGTTCAGGAACATCTCTGTCTCTTTTCTCTCACAAACAATAACTAGAGATTTCCATTATAAATTGATAGATGAAGTGAACTTGGGAGTATTGGGCCATATATTTGGAACACTGAAAGTATAAGTGTTTAGCAGCCTAATGTCTTATTTATTTTTTAACTTTGTTTTTTTTTTTTTAATGCTGTGGATTGAGCCCAGGGGCACTCAACCTTTCAGCAACATTCCTGATCTTTTTGTCTACTTTAGTTACAGACAGAATTTCACTGAATTGCTTAGTCCTTTTCTAAGTTATTGAGGCTGGATTTGTATCAGCCTCCAGGGACACTGGGATTACAGTCATGCACCACCACACCTTGCTAAGGTTTTATTTCATTATTTGCACAAGAGCAGTTTTTCATGTAATATAACCTACCAAATGCTCTCAAAATATTGCACTTTGTGAAAGACTGAAAGAGATAGCTTATTAACTTTATATTAACAAACGTAAAGAATATGATTTTTCTTATGTCTTGGCTTCTTTTCAATTGATAAAATCAGGTTAGGCCATCGTTTTCTAGTTTCTTTATTCTTTTTTGAGGAGGGTGTATACCAAGGATAGATCCCAGTATCAATGAACCACAAAGCCACTGCCCCAGTCATGTTTATTTTTTTTATTAACAGGGTCTCACTGAGTTGTATAGGTCCCTATTAATTTGCTGAGTCTGTCTTTGAACTCGTGAATTTCCTGCCTCAGTCCCCAAGCCATTGGAATTGCAGGTATGTTCCCCATTTTCAGTTTCTTCATTCTTTTATAGTTGTTGCTTTTGTTACAAAAATTTATGTTGAATAACAGTATATTTAACAATACAGATATAGAGAAAAGCCAGTGATGTAGGTAAGCAATTGCACATATCCACCAGAAAGTATATTATATATTCACCATGGTGTATTACTCAGCCATCAATACAAACTCGTCTAATGGTTAGCAAAATAGATGAAATTGGATGATGTCATTCTAAGTGAAGAAATACACAATAGTGTCACATATCATATGTTAACTAATATAATATCATGAGCAAGTACAATAGTGATTAGTATGGCTGAGGAGTGTGTGGGGGCATCAAGGACATAGGAGGGTGTTTGGATATTATGAATACATGTATATTCTATATATAAACATCACACTGAATCTCATAAGTATGTGCAATTGCTATGTGATGACAAAACCCATCATTTCTCATAATTATCCAATTATACCATAAGAACACAATCCTGCTGTATTTTGGAATTTCCAGTATATGATGCGATATTATTGATCATGCTTGCTGATAACAAACTGACTCTCCATACACATCCATTCTATTTTCTTCCAGGCTCTGAAAAGAGAGTATATAATGTATTTCTGCATCTGGATCATCTCACTTAGCCTAATGTCTTACAGCTTGTCTGTGTTATTGGAGAATATTCATTTGTTTTGGGGGTTTTGACCCAGGGTTTCCTTACCAGTGAGAGAGATCCACCATCATTTTCTTTTTCAGTTTTTAGACAGAATGTTACCAAATGACTAAGGCTGACCTTCAAATTTTGGCAACACTGCCATATACATTATTCTTATTTTAAAGTTGAGTAATAAGTGAGGTGTGGAGGCACATTTTTTTTGTCATGCTAGAAACTCGATAGGCAGAGGGGGAGAATCACTATCTTGGAGCCAGCCTCGAATCTTGGTGACACCCACTGCACCTTAAAAACCTTGTCTCAAAATAATTGTAAAAAAACTGAAAAGGTTATATATGTATGTTGACATATTTGTGTGTAAACACAATAATAAATCTCTCTTTCGCTATTGTCTCTAATATATAATAGGTTCTTCTTCCAGAGTTACTCTTTGGAAATTTAGGTTGTGGATAGTATGGCGGTTAACTTGGGAGGGTAGATATTCCTAAATATGGAATTTATTTCCTTCAATTGTTAAAGTGCTTAATTTCAGGTGTCCATTTGAGTGGATAGAGATACCCAGAGAATTGGTTGGGATGATCTCTGCAGGTGTCTGTGAGTGTGCTTCCAGAAGGCTGAGTCAGAAAGCCTGGGGAATACCTGTAATAAACATATATATTGGTGTTCAATAGGTCTGATTTGGAAAAAAAGCAAGAGAAGCAATCACTTGCTTATGCTCCAAGCTTCTTGAATTCCCCTTTATGGACTTGCACAATTGGCTCTACCAGGGTCTTTTTAAAAATTTTTATTTGTTTTAGTTAGTTATCCATGACAGTAGAATGCATTTATATACTTTGATATGTCATACATCGATGGGATATAATTTCTCATTTTTCTGAGTATACATATTGTAGAATCGCATGGGTCATACAGTCACATAAATACATAAAGTAATATTGTCTGTTTCATTCTCTTTCTTCTCCCCACATCCCCTGCCTTTCCCTCCTTTCACTTTCCTCTACCTAATGTGAGTTAATGTGATTCTTTTTTTCTTTTGCATTACAATTCTTATATACATATATACCACAATTTTTGTATCTTTTTTTAATGTAACATATTTTGAAACCCAATTCAAATCTTCATACATGTATTTTGAATGTATGACACATTCCACCAGCTGAGAGATAGGTGGGTCAAATGGAGGTTCCATTCACATATTTCCAAGGAATCTCCATACTACTTTCTAAATTGGCTGCACCAATTTGCAGTCCCACCAGAAGTGTATGAGTGTGCCTTTCCCCCACACCCTCGCCAACACTTATTGTTGTTTGTCTTCATAATAGCTGCCATTCTGACTGGATTGAGATGATATCTTAGAGTAGTCGTGATTTGCATTTCTCTGATTCCTAGAGATGATGAGCATTTTTTCATATACTTATTGATTGTATATCCTCTCCTGAGACGTATCTGTTCAGGTCCTTAGCCCACTTGTTGATCAGGTTATTTGTTTGTTCATCTACTGGGATCATATAAGTCCTCTATCCTGGACCACAGCTGCTTCATTTTCTTCCTCATATTGTGAAGCTTCCAGCTTGTTGGACTGTGCTGTTACCAGTTTTTCAGTGTTGCCATCCTGTAGGGGAACATTTGGTGACCATTACTCCCATGGTTATGTGAGTAAATATAATAAGTTCTCTTCTGTGTACACATGTACATTTTTTGTGTATTCTATTTTACTGAATAATCCTAAAAATACATGCATATTCTTAATGTCTGGGTCATATTGCATCTCTAGTTATAATTTTTTGAAAAACCCCCTTAAAGTTTTTTTAATGTCTATTCAAATTTATATTTCTGGCAAGGATGTCCAAGTGTTTCTTTTCTGTATATGCTCTGCAGTATGTGTTACCTACCAACATTTTGAGGATTGAGCCCACAAGCGTGTGGTTATATCTGATTGTGATATAACCTGAAAGCATAAAAATTCCAGAATAAAATGAGAAAAATTTTTTACCATTGGTGTTGGCAATAGTTTTAGATAGAATATGCAAAGACTGGGCAAGGAAAAACAGCTGAGACTATATAAAGCTAAAAATGCTTCTATACAGCAAACGAATCAATCAATGAAATGTAAAAGTAGACTGGCTTAAAGAAAACTGTTTCTAGTCCCATGTCTGAAAAACCTCAACATCCAAAATATAAGAAACTTACACAACTCACCAAAATTTAATATAAACCCCTCATAACCCAATTTAAATATGGTAAAGTACTTGGATTCTCCCCTAAAAATTGAACAAGTGTGTAAAGACGTATGAAAGTTACTCAAGATAACGTATTAGACTACATAAAATGATAATTTAGCTTTTCTGCTTCATTTGTCTCACAGGATTATGGGTGCACACTCTTCATCCTTCATGGGACATCTTGAGATCAATTAGCAGAATGCCAGGTTCTCATTTTCCCACATTATGCTTCCTCATTATTCCATCTTAATTGCTAAGAAAATTTCGAGCCTGGGAAACAACAAAATTAGATAAATTGCTAGATAATCATCAACTTTGAAAATTACTTCAGAAATCAATAAATACATTAGTAGACCCAGATGTGAACAAATATAAAATAGACCTACAAATTAACATTTAACTTTACAACTGATCAAAAAATACTTGCAGTTATGCTGATATGTGAGCACATGCCACTAGTCTTCACAACCTCAAGGCCACAGTAGGAGGAGGATTTAGGCTAAGGAATTTGAGGCCAACCTGGCAAAAGCCCAGCTCTAAAAATTGACCCACCAACAAACCAAACAGTAATCACATTTTTAAAAAGGAGGCTTCACGGATGATTTCTATGAAACAAGTAATAAGGATCAGTAACAATAATTCTTGATCACGTCTAAATGTAGAAGAAGAAAATTGATTCATTCTTTCTGTAAGGCCAGAAATACCAGCTAACACAGCCTAAGAATGTAAATTGCAGACCATCTTTTTATAGATGTTGATTCAGATATTCAAAACCTCTAGCAAACTGAGAACAACAACAAAAAGAATGACCAAGAGGTACATTGTCATACGGGAAGTATCCCAAAATCATTTTGATAGAGCAAATCTTTTGGCAAATCACTTACCAAATTACTGTAAATCTTATGGCCAATTATGACCAGAGGAAAATTTTTTTTCAATCCACTTAAAGGCAGCTATGAACAGTTTTCATTCTTAATGGTGTGAATTGAAGTGTTTATCAATTTATTTTTAGGAAAAGAAAAAAATGTATGCTTTTCTAACTTCTAAATATTGTTTGAGAAAATTAAATGGGATTTTATACATCAAAAATCAAATAGCATATGCAGATGATACTATTCTTTCTATAATGTTTCTAAGCAATATCCATGAACTAATAAAACATAGAAATTAGTTCAATAATATCATGGGTAAAATGGTCAACATTAAATCATTTAAATTATATACAGTAGCAATGAGCAGTGTTAAAATCAAGGCACAACTCGTTCACAAATATAGGGAAAATAATCTAAATGAAAGTATTAACAAAATAATTTTTCACTGCAAAGTAAAAAATTAAGGTGACAGAAAAATGTAAAAAAGATCATGGAAACAAAATGGGAAAACTGTTAATATTCAATGGTTAAAAGTTTGATTTGGGGTTTTAATGGTTGATAGGCTTCCTCCAGATTAGTGCGTGGGGTGGGGCCAGGCTTCCTCCTCTGATCTGGCCTGGTGAGGTGCTGGGCTTCCTCCTCTGATCTGATATGTATTCTATATATGTAAGTTAAGCTATTAATTGTGTTATTGAGCTCTATAGTTTCTTTATTCAATTTTTGTTTGGAAGATCTATCCAGTGGTGAGAAAGGTGTGTTAAAGTCACCCCAGATCACGTTGTGGTCAATTTGACTCTTGAACTTGAGTTTGTTTGAACACAGGTGCCCCATTTTGGGGGGCATATATATTGATGATTGTTACATCTTGTTGGCATATGGTTCCCTTGAACAGTATGAGATGTTCTTCTTTATCTATTTTGATTAACTTTGCCTTGAAGTCTACTTTATTTAATATAAGTATGGAGACCCCTGCTTGCCTTCAAGGTTCATGTGAATGGTATGCTTTTTCCCAATTTTTCACCTTCAGTCTGTCTTTTCCTGAGTCTCCTGGGGGCAGAATATGGTTGTATTTTTTTTAATCCAGACTACTAGCCTATGTTTTTTGATTGGTGTGTTCAAGCCACTAACATTTAAGGTTATATTGAGACTTGGTTTGTATTTCCAGACATACTTGTTTATTTTTGCTACTTGACTTGAAATGTTAATTATTAATTTTTAATTGGTATCTACATATAGGATCCAACATTTTAATTGAATATGTGTAGTGTTCAAATTAGTGCAATTTCTACCTTCTAAAATATCATTTTGATGTTTGAAACCTGTGAAGTCTTCTTAGAATGTCCAGAGTCTAATAATTACTTTTACAATTCAAACTATGGGCTATAAAACCGAAGAGTTACTTTTCCCTCTTAACTGCTTTTTGACACTCCTTGCCAACTGTCTCTTAAAACAGATATAAAAAGCTTTTCTCGTTTGTGGTTCTTTGTGATCAACTTTCTCAGCTTCAACCTATGAGTGCAAACATACAGGATTTGTGAAATATGAGAAATAACTAGAAAAAATACAGTCTTCCGTGGTAAATCCAGAAAAAAAAATAAATTTAAAAATTGTAAACTGGAATCCCAGTGCCTTGGGAGGCTAAGAAAGAAGGATGGTGAGTTCAAATCCAGCAACAGCAAGGCCCTGAGCAACATGATGAGATGCTGGCTCTAAATAAAATACAAAATAGGAGTGAGGATGTGGCTCAATGTTTGAGTGCCCCTGAGTTTAATCCCTGGTACCCCCCAAAGATTTTAGGGTTTACATTTCATCACTAGGCCTTAGTTATTTCAGGTGAAATCTATATATGAATGCCATATGCCAATTCTTATGAATTTATTTTATGTAAGACAAATATTATATAAATGTTTTTATAGTATAAGCTTAAATTTATCTATATTAGCATGTAAAAAATAACTTAAAAATGCTTTTACTTGAATGCCTGCAATCCCATCGGCTCAGGAGTCAGAGGATTACAAGGCCAAAGCTCAATAACTTAGCCAGATATTCTCCCAATATAAAAAAATGGCTGGTGAGATAGTTTAATGACTAAATGCCCTGGGTTCAATCTGGGGTACAAAGGAAAAAAGGAGGGTTTTAAAATTGCCTTGTCTTAACAACAAAAACAAATGTGAAATTTAAAACCAAAAACTGCATTCTATCACTGTGAAACACAGAATCTGCTTCAATTCATTTTAGGCATTTGAATCTTACATAATCTAAGTTTTCTAACAATAAATGACATGTTTTAATCACGTGTGTGTCCAGTCCATTAGATGTATTTAAGATCAGTGTAGCTGAGGAATCTGCAATCATACAAACTGGAGTGTGCAGGTGCCATGAATTTACAGTAATAGTCAAGAACTCATGAATGGGTTGTTTATTGCCTTAAAACTGTTCGAAAATTGTTTTCAGATGATCAACTTCTATACTAATATTGGGAAAAATTTAGACCCTTTTCTGATAGTATGCTTCAAAGAAAGGGACACAATTTCATGCAATAATCAGGAGAGCTAATCTTCATACAGGTAGTGGCTAGGAGAAAGCAAAGTCTGGTCATTCTGATAGCTCCAGTTTTGAACCACAATCATCACTAAATGATGTGCATCAAGTATATATGATTGAAATTGTGTAAATGCACCATGGT
Source organism: Ictidomys tridecemlineatus (assembly GCF_052094955.1). Taxonomy (NCBI): domain Eukaryota; kingdom Metazoa; phylum Chordata; class Mammalia; order Rodentia; family Sciuridae; genus Ictidomys; species Ictidomys tridecemlineatus. The sequence goes on along the minus strand of NC_135479.1, from coordinate 64,733,319 downwards.
AGTGTTGTGTAGAAATAACTATAGTAATGTCCATGCTAAGGTACCATTGTTGTTAAAAAGCATCCTGGGGAATGGGAATGATTCATAGATGACTGAAATCCTGAGCTATGTACCTTCCCAGCTGTACACATTATGCCTGGAACAACATAGTCCAGGAGATCATGAGACATAACACAAGCTCTCTGACATCAAGGAAGTAATCTGAGAAACACCCCTCAAACAAGGGTCTACGGAGTGATACTTCCAGCTGGGTCCATGGATGCCCTATTGTACTGGGCACTCATGTTCTTTATGCACTGGAGAAATCAAGCTGCCCCCTAGAGTGGGCATTCTGTGTGGAAAGATATGTAAATCACAGGGAATATAACACAGATTTCTGAAATAGGTTACATTTGAAGAATTCACATATGGTAATAAGAAGGAAAGGCCAAGTGAGGAGATGAGAAAAAACAGGTCACACATGAAAAAGAAATTAAAAAAAAATAAACATCAGAAGATTTGTTTGTTAGAGCTGATAGTAAAGACTCCCTCTAGTATCTGGATCCAGGAAGGAGTCGTGTTAGATATGGTGTTGTCACTAAAGTCAGGGGAGGCTGTGTAATGCATGCACCATCATCTGTGTTGCAACCATCTAGTGAGGACTGTAAGGCAGTGGACACGAGCTGGTGGTCAGGACAGAAGAGGAGAGAATTAGAGGAGAAGGACTCCCCACTTCAAGTCAGGGTTATTTGGACCCTCTGGGTGGGCACATTCCAGGGTGAAAGTGAGAGGAAGAAACATTTCTTCTCTCATATGCAATCTGAGCACCATCCTGCTCATAACGGGAGAGGAAATAGAATCTGTCACCCCTAACAATACATGTGCAGACTTACAGCTTGGGTTTGTCCTCATCACAGAGCTCAGCTTCACCACTACTGCCAATCCTCCCCATGTCCTCTTGGTATTCATTAACAGACAAAAGGGAGATGGAGAATTGAGACTGGTCTTGCTTCAAGCAAGTGGGCTTGGGACTGATGACAGCTTCAGCAGAAACCTCTTACTTGTGGCTCTTTGTGTGTTGGGAATGAATAAATAGCACCAGGGAGAAATGACTGACATCTCAGAGCGGGCGACACCATCACCTAGCCCCTCTGCTGCAAAACACACCCTCCAGTAACACGACGAACAAACCATGGGCAATACTTGACTGAATGAATGGCAGATCTTTGTAAGAAGTAGATATGAGAACCTTGGGTTGCTTTTGGAAAATGTCAGGGTTTTAAAATATAACTCAGGGTTAACACAGCTATGATATTTATATTAGTATTATTTTAAATTTCCCCTGAGAAAAGCCACTAGAAGAGGAATTGTTCTTTAAAGTCAAGAAAGAAGAAGCCCAAGAGGTGCTTCTCAGTGGGACCAGTGCATGGAGTACTGCATACAGGGAATATGTTAAGGGTGTCTGTATGGCAGGCCACTCCCCATGCTAGGCATGTGAGTGGCAAACAGCTTACCCCATTGGGACACCTCTGGGCACTAGGTCATGTGTTGCAGTCCCACTCCTTGATTTTTCACTGCAAGGACAGTTAGCAGACATTAAATTGGTGGCTGTCTATGTTTTTCTTAGGCACTGCCTGAGTACATATACATGGTAACTGCACAATAAAATCAGGCCTGCTTCCCGATTGGTCTCTGGAGGTCTTGATTAGAGACTCCACAGCCACATTCTCCTCTACTATGTTCTGTGGACCTCCTCAGGGATAAGAAAGCCCAGGCACTTCTCTGCAGACCCCAAGCTCTCATTACTGAGAAATCCACACGATCCTGCAGGAGGGTCCATTTTCCCTGAATGATATTGTGATAAAAGAGTGTTGAGAGCCACAGCCAAAGGGGCTCCAGCAAACTTCCAGCTGCCAGCAAACTTCCAGCTGCCGGCTGATGATTGGCTCACAGTGGCCCCAGCAACATCTAGCTGATTGGCTCCTCTGCAGTGATGTTCATTTGGCTGTTTCCCTGCCCTTCAGACTATGGAACTGCTCATTGGGGGACTTCTTTGGCTCCGCCCACGTGACCCAGCCAATCAGCCTCAAGAGCAGGAGGATTGGGGGAGGTGGTGAGGTTGGTGTGGGTGAGAGGCTTGTGGAAGCCAGTGGTGGCAGTTGGGCTCTGAGGGTTTTTTCCCTGAGGAGCTGTTTTGTTTGGCGTTTGTAGTTATAAAAGTAAAGTTAGTTTCTTTTGACAAGTGGCTCCTGAATTGTGCCCAGCCAGACTTCAGCATTTGGTGGCCCGTACGGGGAGCTACTGAGGGTAAGTAAACTGCTCGCCACTGAGGGCAGGGCGAGAGGATGGGTAGCCATTCTATGTTTACTCTTTTGTTTTGCTTCATTTTTGTTTTAACTTGCCTGTCCCTGGAGATGAGTGAGAGGGAAGAAAAACTGCTCACAACTGAGGAAAAACTATTTGCGTGTGAGGAACAGATAGGGAGAAAGGACGGATGCACATGTCAGGAAGATAGAAAGGCTATAATGAATTTTTGTTGTTCCATTTTTATTGGATTCTGTCTCGGTTTGGTTTGGTGTTATCTTGCTGGGTTGTATTATAGTAGAAATACGGGATCAGCAATTAGTAAAAAACAAACTGAAAGAGTGTTAAGTAAATTGTTAGAGCAAGGAGGCTTCCCAATAAATTCAACAGCAGTCAGGGCATACGTTGATATAATACAAAAATATAGCCCATGGCTTTTTAAGGAGGAGTTGTTAGATATATCACAATGGAACCATCATGGTGAAGATTTAAAAAGAATAGAAAAGAACAACCCAGGGACTCTGCCAGTTGGCACATTGCCATTGTAAACGAACGTATCTGGTTTGCTTAGTCCAAAGCCTTCAGTTCAGACAAAGACAGAGGAAGGAAGTTTAGAGCAGAAAAAGCCATCAGGGGAAAAGTTACAACAGGAGACTGCTAATAACACTTTTCTATCAGAGAGCGAAAAGTGTCCAACCAACAGCACCACCTCTACAGGAGACTGCTACTAACAGCATTCTATCACCAGAGGGCATAAGTGTCCAATCAACAGCACCACCTCCATATGCTAGGAGACCCCCAACCCCCGCAGTTGATAGTTGGGATCCTGAGACAGGATCTCAAGTATGCCCTGTATTTGAGGTAGAAGGGCAGTGAATTCACCAGGGTTTAAATTTCAAATCAGTGAAGGAGCTAAAAGAGGCTGTAACAACCTATGGTCCTCAAGCACCCTTCACTGTAAGCTTGGTCGAATCCATTACCAACGTAAACATGACACCAGCAGATTGGGCTAATGTTTGTAAAGCTGTGCTAACTGGAGGACAATACCTGTTATGGAAGGTTGCCAATGAGGAATTTTGCAAGGAGACGGCTAGGCGAAATGCAGCAGCTGGTTATCCTCAGAGAAATCTAGATATGTTGTTAGGAAAGGGACCTTATGTGGATCGGCAGCAACAACTTGCATATGATCCTGGTGTATATTTACAAATTGCTGTAGATGCAGTTAAGGCATGGAAGACTTTACAAGGGCATGGAGGTTTACAAGGTCAATTATCTAAGATAATACAAGGAGCTAATGAACCTTACGCTGAATTTTTAGATAGGCTTATTTAAACAGCTACCAGAGTTTTTGGTAATACAGAACAAGCAATGCCATTAATAAAACAACTGGCTTATGACCAAGTGAATCATTGGTGCAGAGATATCATTAGACCATGGAAACAGGAAGATTTAAACACATATATTAAATTATGTAGAGACATTAATGAACAAGAGCAAGTCATGGCAGCTGCAGTAAAACAGGCTTTAGATGCCAGAGACATTAATGAACAAGGGCAAATTGTGGCAGCTGCAGTAAAACAGGCTTTAGATTCCAGGCCAAGAACATGCTACAATTGTGAACAAACAGGACATTTTAAAAGGAATTGCCCCATAGGAGGAGGGTTTAACAAAACTAGGTATCAAAGGAGTAGAATACCAGGTATTTGCCCACGATGCCGTAGAGGGAGACATTGGGCTAATGAATGCCATTCTCAAACCACCATAGAGGGTACTCCATTATATTGGGCTAATGAATGCCATTCTCAAACCACCATAGAGGGTACTCCATTATCAAAAAACGAACAAGGACAAGGTGTTTATCCACAATATCGTGGACAAAGGCATCGGGCTCCGTTGCCAAAAAATGGACAGGGGGCCCCAATGCTCCAGGGCCCCAAACCACAAATATACGGAGCACTGGAGGAAACCAGCAACCCCAGCAACCCCATCAGGGCAGTGCCCAGGACATCAGATCCCTCATCAGACAAACCAGAGGGAGCGCAGGGTTAGACATCTGCGCCTCTGCCAGATCAGTACTAACTCCAGAGATGGGAGTTCAAATCATTCCCACAGGGGTAAAAGGACCTCTTCCCAAAGGAACAGTAGGCTTATTATTGGGACGCAGCTCTTCTACTCTAAAAGGACTTTTGATAAGTCCTGGGGTAATTGATTTCGATTATGAAGGTGAAATAAAAATTATAGCCAGTTCTCCAAAGGGTATATCAATAATTTCACCAGGAGATAGAATAGCACAGTTACTAATAATACCAAGCCTACATGATAAATTTTCCAGTCATGCTGTAGAAAGAGGTTCCAAGGGATTAGGCTCCACAGGTGCTTTCTTTAAATTTAGATTCTCGCCCCATGCTAAAACTAAATATTCAAGGACATAAATTTAATGGGCTACTGGATACAGGTGCTGACCTTAGCATCATCTCTTGTCAAGAATGGCCAAAACCTTGGCCATTACAACAAGCCACTCAAACGCTTCGAGGCCTAGGAGTGGCGACTAATCCTGATAGAAGTGCAATGGTATTAGATTGGAAGGATCCTGAAGGATGTGAAGGAACTATACAGCCATATGTATTGGATCATCTTCCTGTAAATGTATGGGGACGAGATGTCTTAGATCAATTAAGTTTGACATTAACAAATAATATCAATCAAAATGCACCCACTATTATGGCTAGACAAGGTTTTAGGAAAGGAAAAAGATTAGAAAAACAAGAACAAGGTATAGCAGTACCAATACAAATAAATCAAGGAACAGACAGACATGGGTTGGATTTTCACAAAGGGCCAATGAGACAATAAAAATTACATGGAAATCAGAAAGACCAGTATGGGTTCCTCAGTGGCCCTTAACTAAAGAAAAGATACAAGTAGCCCATGATCTGGTCAAACAACAATTAGCAGAAGGACATATACAACCTTCTGTATCTCCCCATAATACTCCCATTTTTTGTCATCAAAAAGAAATCTGGTAAATGGAGATTATTGCAAGATTTAAGAGCCATTAATAATGAAATGGTCATTATGGGACCTGCTCAATTGGGGATTCCTCAATTGTCTGCTTTGCCAAAAACTGGGTATGTTTTAGTTATAGATATTAAAGATTTTTTTTTTTTCAATTCCAATTTGTCCTGAGGATAGTCCACGTTTTGCATTTACTATCCCTGCACTAAATCATGAAGGTCCTGATCAGAGATATGAATGGAAAGTGCTCCCTCAAGGGATGGCTAACAGCCCAACTATGTGTCAAATTTATGTTAACAAAGTAATCCAGCCACTTAGAAATCAAAATCCTGAGCTACAAATATTTCACTATATGGATGATATATTATTAGCACACAAAACTAAAAACACATTGCTAGAATGTTATGCCACACTTACAAACTTATTAAAAAATTATAATCTAGAGATAGCAATAGATAAGATACAATTAAATTTTCCAATTAATTATTTAGGAATTCTATTATCCTCAACGATGGTCCATCCACCAAAAATTCAAATACGAGTAGATCAACTCAAATTCTTAACGACTTTCAAAAGTTATTAGGAGATATAAATTGGATAAGGCCTTATCTAGGTATTCCAACAGGAGAATTGGGACCTTTATTTAATATCCTAAAAGGTCCATCAGATCCAAATTCACCCCAAATGTTAACACCTGAAGCAAGAAAGGATTAAAAATCATTGAAACATATATGGAAAATATGCATTTGGATAGAATTGATATAAGTTTGCCTTTATTACTTATTGTACTACCAACAAAAAATATTCCTACAGGAGTATTTTGGCAAGAAGGTCCATTATTATGGATACATTTATCTTATTCTCCTAACACTATTCTTACTAGGTATCCTGAGGCTGTAGGACAATTAATACTCAATGGAATAAAAACAGCAAAGGCAGTATTTGGAATTTCTCCCAATAAAATTATTACTCCATATACTATGAATCAAATTGATGAATTAGCTAATGAGTTAAATACTTGGGCAATAATCATGTGCAAATCTAATGTTTCATTTGATAACCACTTACCATCTAATCTTTTATTGTCTTTTTGGTCATTGCATCCTGTAGTTTTTCCAAAAATGACAAGAAAAACACCTATCATGAATGCTCCAAATATATTCACTGATGGGTCAAATAATGGTACAGCAGCAACAGTTACACCTGATCAAACTTTTACATTTTTAGTACCCAAACAATCAGCTCAAAAGGTAGAGCTTAATGCAGTATTACAAACTTTTGTGATGTTTAAAGATTCGGTATTTAATTTATTTTCTGATAGTCAGTATATAGTTAATGCTATAATATCCCTTGAAGATTCTGGTAGGATTTCCCCTTCTTCTACTGTTTTCTCTTTGTTTTCCACTATAAAAAGTTTAATCTGGGACAGAAAAGATCCATTCTTTATAGGACATATCAGGGCACATACAGGATTACCTGGAGCCCTTAGTTTGGGCAATGATTTAGCAGATAAACTACACATGACATACATATTTTCTCTACACTAGAAAAAGCTATAAATTTTCATAAAAGGTTCCATGTCAATGCTAATACTTTACAAAAGCATTTTAAAATAACTAAGGAACAAGCTAGACAAATAATAAAACAATGTCAAAATTGTGTGACCTTTTTACCACAAGTTAATCTTGGAGTCAATCCTAGAGGACTGACACCTAACCATATTTGGCAGATGGACGTCACACACTTGCCAGAATTTGGAAAATTAAAATATTTGCATGTTACAGTTGATACTTCTTTTGGATTTTTGATGGGCTCCCTTCATGCCGGAGAAAAAACTAAAGATGTTATAGCTCATTGCTTACAAAATTTTGCCACTGTGGGCATTCCAAAACAGTTAAAAACAGATAATGCCCCTGGTTATACGTCTACTTCTTTTAAACAATTTTGCTCATCATTTGGCATTACTCATATAACAGGAATCCCATACAATCCACAGGGACAAGGCATAGTTGAAAGAGCTCATCAAACTATTAAAATGTACTTATTAAAGCAAAAAGATGGAATTGGGAAGGGGTATATATTCCCCAAAGATAAACTTAAAATAACCCTTTTTACTCTAAACTTTTTAAATTTGGATTCATCAGGACTTAGTGCTGCAGAAAGGCATATGTGTCCAAAAAATGTACATAAGCCCAAGGTACTTTGGAAAGATATTCTAACAGGACAATGGAAAGGTCCTGACCCAGTAATTGTCTGGAGTCGGGGGCCTGTTTGTGTGTTTCCACAGGAAGAACAGCAGCCGATTTGGATTCCAGAGAGATTAACCAAGGTCCTGACCCAGTGATTGTCTGGAGTCGGGGGCCTGTTTGTGTGTTTCCACAGGGAGAACAGCAGCCAATTTGAATTCCAGAGAGATTAACTAAAGCGATTTCTACAGACCAAAAAGAAGATGATTTAGCTCAAATCCATAACAGCTGATATCCAAAACTCCAATTTGGCTATCCTTACATCTATGACAGAACCAGGATGCTTTTTTCAATATCTGTTTTATTATCGCTCTTTCCCATATCATGAAGTTCTATTTTGTTTTTTGAGCTCATACAGACCTAGGTTAATGTTTTGCTGATCAGTTCTATTTTTTTTGACTATAGAGTTTTTAAACATTGCAATGGAGATTTCACCTGTAAAAAGTTATAAGGCCTTTACTATTATGTTATGTGTTGTATGTATTATATTATGTGTGCACACTTGTGTTTTGTGTTATATGTTTGAATGTATGTATGTCTATATATCATATATGATGAGCACTCATGAAAAAATGGATCCAAATATGTTTTTTTTATTCACGTGATTTAAATGGTTTAATTTAAATTGGGTAAATAACTGTTAAGGATTGTTTTAATATGTAAACAAAAAAGGAGGTTAACAGATCTGTTTGTTTACTTTCACCTATCCTTTTCATTATATTTAATAATTCTCTTCAATATAATGTAAATTGTTAAAAAAATTGTTTTCTTTTAGTGCCTTCTGGAATGTTTCATAATTTTTTCTTTAGCCATTATTGCCAGAATTCCTATCTTCATGCCAGTGCCGGTAAAGACAATGTAAATTGTCTGAGGGTTTTTTTTTCCTGAGGAGCTGTTTTGTTTGGCATTTGTAGTTCTAAAAATAAAGTTAGTTTCTTTTGACAAGTGGCTCCTGAATTGTGCCCAGCCAGACTTCGGCAGAAGAGTCAAGTTCTGCTTTCAGTTTTTCTTCTTTATCTTATTCTGTGTGTCTTAGGGTCACATTTATCTGTGCATGCTAATGACATGAAAAAATTGAATTTTGGAAAAAAATCTGAAAGTGACCAGGGCAGGATGGATTTCAAGTGTCCCGAATGTTCCTCTAAGCAAAATTGAATTTACACATTTCCATTATTAGATATTACAAAAGGTTTTCTCATGATTAAAACAGAATGGACTAATACATAAAAACATTTTTCCAAATTCTTGTGAATTATATTCACAAGCCTATAATTTGGCACCATGAATTGGAACTTACCAGCACATTTATTTGATTTTCTAAAATATTTAATGTACTTCCTTCTGATCACAGTCCCTTGTTTTACATTTACCAACTGAAAGTTCTTAACCATGTGAGATTCCATTGTATAAAATGAGGTTTTGAACGTAGAACCTCATTTCTTTCTAAAGATTTCAAAATGTACAATTACTCAAACCATAATTGTTTTATGAGTTATGAAGATGACCAAAGCAATATTATCAATCAAAATATTAAAACTTATTAATTCCCTGGTTATAACTATACAAATTAGTAGTGTTTAAAATCTCTACATGACATACCATATGTAAGTTATGTCCCATTAAGTTATTAAATTGAAAAATGGAACAGTAAAACTGACATTTTCTATAGGAAAAATTGACTCATTTTAGCAGGATCACAAAAAAGCAAATATCTTTAGAAGACAATATCCTCGTTACACCATACAGAACATGGTCCTCTGGGCTCCAACAGTCCTAATGAGCTCAGAGGACCATGTTCTGTATGGTGAAATGAGGATACTGTCTTCTAAAGATGTTTGCTTCTTTGAGAAGCAAAGAAGCTACTGGGAAAGCTCACTATTAGACCGAATTTCCTCCTCCAATGCCCTTTTTAGAATCCACACTAACTCTGCATCTGAAGACACAGAGGTACTTTGTCACCTAAATACGATGAACAGAGCAAACACTTGTAAGTTTTATGGAAAGAATGTGTTTAAGTTATGTCTCTGCAGATTTGTAATTTTAATGTCAGTAGAAAAGCAAGAAGTTGCCATTGGAGAACACAGAACTTTGGCTTCCCCAGTGGGACATGTCATCTCTCTTAATTTTATTGTCTTCTCTGATGGATAACAGCAATCCAAGAGATTTGGGCTTTCCTGGACACATCTGGAAAAGGATGTTGATTGAGATCATTTTTGCATGTTGATAAGGAAACTTATATTACTCTAATTTTTGTCCTAAAATAAAATTAGTCCAAACCTGTTCCACAACTAATAATGCCTCTTCTTTGATGTGAGGGACTTCTGGCACCCCCATAATTTCCCTGAAGCCCTAAAGTGTGTAATGGGCCCCTCTTTCCTAGTTTGCACATGGAGCACACATTCTTGGCGGTAGTGATGGTTTGGTAAGTATCCTTTCAAAAGTGACAGTCCTGTGGCTCAAGCTCTAAGTGAAATACTAAAATTAAGAAAAGTAGAGGAAGAGCTATAGGTCACATGTTGTAGAAATCACAGGCAGATGAAAGCTAGGCAGAGCCGAGGCAGAGTCTGAGCTGGAGTCCACTCTAAAAAATCTACATAATCAACTCCACCTTCTCTGAGAGAAAATTATATAAAAAGCAGGCTCAATCTCCTGGGTACTGTATATAAATATACATAAAAGCATTTAAGCACTGTATTAAAAAAATGATCCCCATTATCTGGAGTCAACAGAAAGGGCAGTCATTTCAAGCAGACCCACTTATGTTCCAGTTGTAGAAATCAGAAGATAGTTCTTGAACACTGCCATTATCAACATGTGAAGGGTAAGTACAAGTGTGATAATGAATTAAACATTTGTTTTTTCTAGAAATAATGGAAATTTGGACTAAATGGAAATATATAAAATGAAAACTAATATCCACAGACAGAAATTCCACATGAATGGGATGAGGGAGGTTGGAAAACTGAAGAAGAAAGTCACAATAATTGCCAAAGCATGATACATCCTAAGCCACATGAGAGGGAAACATAAAACAGGAAAAGATTGCAAGTCATTGAACAAGTATTTTAGCATATGCACAGTTAGGAAAGACACATCAAGGGCGGAGGAAATGTTTCCCCTCGTGCAGCCCCCATCCTGGACCAGCCACATGAAAGTTTTGTACCTTTGGTGAATTGAGCTCTGCCTCACTCCCTGGCATAGCCCATTAATCACCAACATGCCACCTGGAATACTGTCCCTCATATATACTCACTTCCTTGGAGGCTTCTGAATGAGCCATAGCAGAGGGTTGGCCAGTACTCCCAACTTTGTAGAGCCAAAAAAAGCACTTTGGATAGGTGGATAATTACAGACCACACCTTTCTTTTAATGTGGACATGCTGTGTAATTAGGTGTTGTTGAGTTCAATCTCTTTGTAGCCATGATTTTTTATAGAGAGGAAAATAATTACATCTCTAATTGTGAGGATTAAGCCAACACATACTGAACAAGTGGGTTCCAACCAGTTAAAGAAGGCTCTCTGGGGACCTGGGCATGGTGGTATTTGCCTGTAATCTCAGCAGGTTGGAAGGCTGAGGAAGGAGGGTCATGAGTTCAGAGCCAGCCTCAGTAAAAAAAAAATCTACTAAGCAGATCAGTGAGATCCTGTCTCCACAAAAATAGGGATAGGGATGTGGCTCAGGATGTGATTGAGTGCCCCTGAGTTCAATCTTTGTCATCGTACCCCCCCCCCCAAAAAAGAATGTCTGGGGAGTGAGTCTCAGTATTTGGATTTATAACAGCTTTCATGGAGGTTCTAAAGTGTAGAACTAGTATAGAATAAGTGTTATGGGACAAGCTCTGGGTTGGATGTGCATGCATTTGAATCCAGGCTTTTATATATATCTATATATATGATAGATTTGATGTTGATTTATTGATGTAATATTTCCTATGCAAGGCATGTGTGTGCTTTATTTAAAGTCTGAAATAGTAGATTTATATTTTAATAATCTGCAGCTACATATTGAAAAATAATAGTCATCAGAAAATCATGCATGTGAAACTAGATCATTTCATGACTCTTTAGAACATGTAGATCTATAAGGCAAGATAGTAAGGTAAACAATAAAACTGAAACTTCAATTAATGAACTTGGGATGCCATTTAAAAACTGAGGTAAATGATGGTCTACAATCTGACTTCCATAACAAGATCCCTACAGCACAAAAATTAAAAATCAAGAATAAATAAAGGGGATAGATTCAAACTAAAAAGCTGCTTCTCAGCACACACACACAAAAAAACCCCAGTAATGTGAAGAAAGAACCTACAGATTTTATACAAATCTTTACCACACATAATTCAGGAAAAGCACTAATGTCTAGGGTATATAAAGAACTCAAAATTAACACAAACAACAATAGCAAAAAAGAATTAACAAATGGGCTAAGTAACAGAACAAACACTTCACAGAAAAAATATTAGCCATTAACAAATATATGAAAAAACATTCCACCCATCTAGCAATTAGGAAAATATAAATAAAAATTACTTTAAGATTTTATATCACTTCAGTCAGAATGGCAATCATTAATAATACAGGCAACAATAAATGTTTGCAAGGTTGTGGTTAAAAAAAAAACACTCACACATTGCTCATGAGATTGACTCCAAATTTGTGCAACCACCATGGAATGCAGTATGGAGATGCCTTGAAAATCCAGAATGGAACCATCATTTGATCCAGCTATCTCTCTCTTTGGACTATACCTAAGCGAATTAAAAACAGCATACTACAGGGACACAGTTGCACCAATGTTTATAGCAGCACAATTCACAATAGACAAACCATAGAACCAACCTCTGTTTCCTTCAACAGATGAATGGATAAATAAAATGTGATATACATACATATATATGTATATATATAAAATTTACATATATGTATATGTATAAAATATATATATAAAATTTCCTCCACCAATGAAATATTACTTAGGTTTCAAGATGAATAAAACTATGCCCTTTGGTGGTATAAGGATAGAGCTGAAGAATATCATGCTAAGTGAAATAAGCACCCACCCACCCACACACACACACACACACACAAAGGCCAAATGTTCTTTCTGATAAGTGCATGCTAATTCACAATGGGTGTGGGGGAAGGATAGATTAAGTACAGAGGAGTGAAGGGAGGGTAGGGAATATGGGGATAGGAATGATAGTAGAATGAAACAGACATTACATATAATACATAATATATATAGAGATTGACTCCAAATTTGTGCAACCACCATGGTAAAACACTCAACAAGGGAGGGGGAGAGAATAGAAATTCAGTAGATTAGACAAAGTTGGATTGAAGGTAAAAAAGGGAAATAGGAATACAAATGAGAGTAGAATTAATCAGACACAAATTTTCAATGTTTATATATAAGTACACAACCAGGAAAGGTCCACACCATGTACACCTCAAGAATGAAATGCTAAATAAAATGAGTTTTACTTCATGTATAATATGTCAAAATTTGCTCTATTATCATGTATACCTAAAAAGAGTAAGGAATTTTAAAAATGACAGGGGAAAATTTGTATACCGAGTAGGTTTGTGAGTTAAAAACTCTTCAATGAATGGTAATGTCATTAAGGTTAAATAAAAGCATAAAAGAGTAACTTGAGTGTGAACGTCTACTGTGTTTGGGTCCCTGGGTAAGGGTCACAAAATCACCAGGAAACAGGGGATGCAGAGCCAAGGCAGCAATTGCAATTGCATGCTGAGGTTTATTTGCAAGTTCCTTTTATATTCTTCTTCTTACAGAGCAAGCAATTCTTCAATAACACTTCACCCACATTGCCCAAATATCATGCCTCAGTGGGTACACAGAGCTAAACTCAGATTGTTCCTGTCTATTTGATAAGTACCCTCTTAAAGTTCTTTGTAGACATTATCTAGTCCCCTGAGGATGTATTTGTTTCTTTAGAATGTACTGTTCCAAGGACAAATATGCAGGAAGCTTCTTCCTCTTGGCTAAACCATGCAGAACTTGAGGCTTGAGATAAGGGGAAGAGAACTTTTCCTCCTCCTAGCTGAGGTTTGCCTCAGCTGACCTAAATCACAGCCACAGCTCTTGCAAACTGTCAGGCCTGAGGGAGCTAAACTCTGCACACACAAATTCCAACACTTGAGGCCATACAAAACAATAATAAATCTATAATAAATAGATTTGCCCAAGTAAGTCTGCCAAACTAGCTATAATCACATAATTTTTGGTTTACAACTCTTTTCTATTTGTTTTACAAAGCAGCACAAGAAGAATACTTACAAGTTGAGCAGAGAGGAAATATTACACAGCAGTGTTATGAATACTATGAATAGTGCTGTGGGAACTCAAAGAAAGCATTCTCAATTTCCTCCTCCATGCAATAAAAAATCATGCAGTTGAAAGATACACTACTTAGTGATTAGATAACACATACATATGTATGTGACACTCAGTATGAGGGCAGCTGCTCAACTTCGCAGGTCAGATCAAATAGATAAGGAAGACACTTGCTTCACACAAGACAGTGTTTCCCTGAGTAATACTATGAAAGCAAGAGAGAAAGCAAAAGTGAAAAACACAGGCAACTGTATTGCCAGACTAGGAAAACCCAAGCACTGAACCTATGTACTGGGGAGTCCCAAAGAGCTTTTCAGGGTCCTGACTGATAAGTGCTGGGGAGAGCATCCTCTCCACAGGTGAGAGTCTGAAGTCTTGTTCTAACTTGTATTGAAAGTGAGGCCAAATAAATACAAGTTAGAACAAAGAAAACTTCATTCTAACATTGTGCATGACCTGGGGATCCCCTGAAGAACACAAGTCCTCACAAGAATAAGTCACATCCTAGAGGAGGGAGTGATAGCCTTGAGATGAATAAATAAATTGGGATTCCAATGAGTGAGCCACTCAGCCAGATGCATTGAAAAATCAGCATTCTTTATCTGTTTCATTAAGGACTGCAGACATCATTCAATCAAGAAAAGGGAAGATCTTTAGTATTTTCTTTAGACCTCTAGGACTGAAACTTCCCTCCTGGCCATATAAACAGTTTAAACTCTCATATGTAAAACGAAGCCAGTTTTATGCATAAAATAATGTGAAGATAAGCATGAAACCTAGATATTTACCCTTTGGAATAAAGAATGGTGTTAATATTATTGTCCTAGAACTTATCATTATATTTCAATATTTATTTTCCCAAATAAAGTTAAATGAAATGTTGGTGAGTGGTGTTTTGTTGACCCAAAAGGCTCACATATGAAGAGAATATTGTGTTTTACTTTTTGAACCGGGCTTGTAGATGAGAGTCTAGAGGTTTATTTCAATCAAAATTGTGTTTCTCTCTCTGTGGTGTCATGGGCTCTTGAAGATATAATATCTGAGGAGGGACATCGTTAGTTTATAGTATCTTATAATTACTGGGTTGCAGAGGGTTCTGGGAGACCATGACACATGCTATCTATTTTGTGATCCAATAAGTATAACAAACATTATATTATAAATTATTATGTAGAACCAAAGGGTCTTCAAAATCAAAATATATAATGAAATAAAAAATGTGGGGGCATAAATGTTCCTACAGTACGTCTTTTTCTTTTACAGTCATCATTTTACATGTTTCTAGTTATACTTTTCTACTAGGTATCCAAAACTAAAGAGGTGGTCCAAAATTGTGATGTTTTTCTATACTAGAGGCGACTATAGTCACTTCAGTGATGAAAGTCATAGAATTCATGAGGAACTGCATGGTTTCTTTAGTTGAAGAGTCAGGATGGGCCTATGGACCATGTGGATTCCCCAGGAAACATTAAGAATACTTCCCCCTTCAGCAACCCTCCTTTATTGCCTGAATATGCACGTTGGCTTCTAGTCTCTTGGGTCTTTCTTTTCTTCCTGATTGGGAGATTGTATAACTCTCCGGAGTTGTAGATCCCTTAGGGTGTACTGCTACTCTATAAGGTGAAATGTTAAACTCATAATTCAAACTAGGGATATCTGGGAATTATTTTAGTATCCCTAGGAACTTTCTATAACTCTCTTATTTTTCCCATAATTACAAAGAAGAGAGTACATAATTTACATAAATAATATTCTCCAAATAATACTTGATTAAACATATGAAATAATTAATGGAGACGTTATAGCATTATTTACCCAATATAATGTTTTATTATTGCATCGATCCATTTGCAAAGTGAATAGTGAGAGATGTATGACCTAATAACATCATTAAATGCATGACAAGGTTTAAATTAAGAAATTCACACTTTATTTAGTAACAAATAGCATCTGTAATAAAATGTAAGTAAAAATGCTCTGTAAAACGGGCATGGTAGTCCATGCCGTGACCCTAGGCATGTGAAAAGCTTTGCAAGTTAAAAGTCAGGCTCCATAACGTAGTGAGGCCCTATACAACTTAGCAAAACCTATCTCTAAATAAAAAAGAAAAATCTGAGGATGTGGTTTACTGATTAAGTGTCCGTAAGTTTAAGAGGCTCTTAAAAATTTAAATTTTAAATTTCATATAAATCTTAAGAGACTTTTTAAATAATGAACTGTGAGTATTATTATTATTTCTCCAGTTGTGAAAAAATGAGACTCTTTAGTAATTGTTGATTTATACTAAAATTATATCCTTTTAGGGATGCACAATTGTATACCTGTATTTCCTTATTTCTACAATATCAGCTAAAGATGTTAAGAAATTTTCAGCAAATGTCAAAAGCAATTACCCATTTTCTACATTTAAATGATTTTTTTCCCTCCTAGGTCCCAAATACTTTAAGGGATGGGCTATAGATAAGAAACTTACTAAAATCTTTATATTTGTCAAGGTGTTTTTGTAAATATTTTGCTGTTATCTAAGGTACACACTTTGAACAAATGCTACTCCACATTTGCTACAGATATGAGGTCAGAATTTCAAAAATGTGAGAAATTTGAATACAATCTTGGACACATTCTTTGGGCTTCTATATGCTATAAATCCTCCAGTATTTTAAAAATGTTTGATCAATGGCCAAAAGCTTTGAAAAAAATTTTTCGCATGTCCTCTCACTCGTATGAATTCTGAGGTGCTGAGTAGGGTGGGAACAACTATTGGAGACTCTGTCACCTATTTTACATTTATATAATTTCTGTGCTATCATATTCCTGGTGTGAAATAGTGTTGAACTGATGTCAAATATGGGTTGATTCATCCTTAAAGACACTGATGCAATGTTTTCATTGTAAAACTTCTCTGCAGTATAAAATCCATAATCCATAATGTTTCATAGGATGTGATCTTCAATATGAAAAGCTTTGCCATTCTTCACATTTATAGGACTTCTCTCTAGTATGGGTCCTCTGGTGTCCAGTAAGTGATGATTGTTGATTAAAAGCTTTCCCACATTCTCTAAATCTGTAGGGGTTATCTCCAGTATGAATTCCCTGGTGCTGAGTAAGTGATGATATGTGATTCAAACTCTTGCCACACATTTTACATTTGTAGGGCTTCTCTCCAGTATGAATCCTTTTGTGACAATTAAGCTGTGAGATGCTATTAAAAACTTTGCCACACTCTTTATACTTATACTCCAGTGTGGATTCACTGGTGCTGAGTAAGTGATGATTTTTGACTAAAACTCTTGCCACACAATATACATTTGTAGGGCTTCTCTCCAGTATGAATCCTGTTGTGGTGATCAATATTTGAGTTTCTATTAAAACTCTTGCCACACACTTTACATTTGTAGGGCTTCTCTCCAGTATGAATTCTTTTGAGACAATAACACTGTGAGATGCTATTAAAAGCTTTGCCACACTCTTTATATTTGTGGGGCTTCTCTCCAGTGTGGATTCGCTGGTGCTGAGTAAGTGATGATTTTTCACTAAAACTCTTGCCACACACGTTACATTGGTAGGGCTTCTCTCCAGTATGAATCCTGTTGTAGCGATCAAGATTTGAGTTTCTATTAAAACTCATGTCACACACTTTACATTTGTAGAGCTTCTCTACAGTATGAATTCTCTGGTAATTTTTAAGGCTTGGTTTTTGACTGAAAACTTTGCAAAATTGTTTACAATGTAGGGCTTCACTCCAGGGTGTGTCCACTGGTGACAAATAAGATTGGAGCTTTTATTAGAAGTTTTGTCACATTCTTTGCATGTGCATGACATATCTTCTGTATGAACACTGTAATGTTGTGTAAAGTTCTTGAGTGCATTGCATTCTTCACATTGGTAGGTCTTCTCTTCAGAATAAATTTTTTGGTGTTGAGT
Source organism: Ictidomys tridecemlineatus (assembly GCF_052094955.1). Lineage (NCBI taxonomy): Eukaryota > Metazoa > Chordata > Mammalia > Rodentia > Sciuridae > Ictidomys > Ictidomys tridecemlineatus. The sequence goes on along the minus strand of NC_135479.1, from coordinate 64,715,489 downwards.
AAGGGTTGAAAACCGTTTTAAGGCTTTCCCACACTTTTCACATTTACAGGTCTCTCCTGCAGTATAAATCCTCTGATACTTAACAAGTAACTTTTCACTAAAAGTTTTTTCTCATTCTTTAAATTTGTATAATTCATCACTGTCATAGTATCTGCTGTGTTTAAAAAATATGTCAAAGCATTTGCTTGCTTAATATCTTCTATACATATTGGGCTTTCTTTCTCTATAAATTTTGTTGTATTAAGCAAGCTCTCCACTGTGGTTATGAGCCCTTTCACATATCTTCCACTTGCAGGTTTTGTCTTGGCTATGAACATTTTAATGAATACTAGTTTTTGATCACTAAAGCAAGACTTTCCTACATTTTTCATCTTGGTAAATTTCCTTTAGAAAAGGACAAGGATTTCCCTATATTCATAATTTTTATCACCAATGTAAATATACTTGTCATTACTCAGGGTACAGACATGGCTTATTATGTTACTTCTAGCATCATCTATAAAGTGCACTTTCCAGAAATCTGTATCAAAATTGTCATTGAGCAATAGTGGGGAAGTAGAAACTTTTCTAAAATTTTTAATATTGTCCATTTGGGCACAAGGAGAAATTAATCTTTTGTTTCAGAAAAATGGACATTTTATAAAGAAACTCCCAAAAGGATCACTTTTAGAAATATCTTTTCTGTGCAAATGTTTGACTGGAATTTTAACTCAGTGCTACTTTTATAATTGGTCAAGTTAAAAACTGAAACATGGGTTAGATTTCAAATTTTCCACATTGCCTTTAATTTCAAAAATGGCTGTGGATTTATTCTTAAAGACATATAAAACTCCTAAAAATATTTGTAATGCATTGAATTTTTGTTTCAGATATTAATTGTCTCTAGTGTCTTTTGATCATAAAATTTTTATCATAAATAGGGACTACTGATTGATTTTGTCTATTATAATACAATTTTTGAACGTTACTCTCACCTATATTTTCCCATTGTTTTCTTGGTTGTAAATAGTCAAAGTCACACTTTCCATATCTTCCCTCTCTGTATTTTATTCCCTGCTCTGATAAAATTTGTCTAGGATGATGAGAAGTCATGGCTGTAATAAATAAAAAATAACAAACATGTTTACTTACTGTACTAGGGTGAGTATATTTTGCAGACCTTAGAAATTACAGCAAAAAATAACATCAGAAGGGGAGTGGATTATTAAATCCAAGTCTATTATTACTGTAGAAATATATATATCAAATAAAAATACACACAGAAAATTACATTGAAAATTTTCCTAATCATCTTTGTGTTCACAGTATCTAAGATGAGTACATTACTATGGAGAGTAATATAGTAGAGAAAAAAACATTGTGTTACACAAAGATTTTCCTCCTTCAGAATATATTTTCAAAATCTACCAACTTTTTTCTGTTTCATGTAAATATAAAAATATAAAACATGTGAATATTTGGGGACTGTTCAAAAAGGGCTTCCTGCTTACCAACAGAAAAAGAAACATGGCTAAATAAACTGTAAGCAAAGTTATGAATTACTCAATGGGAATAGTCAATTATCATTTAAAAGAAGTTTACTGAACTAACCCAACACACAAAAAACAGAATAAAAATTAGTCAAGAATTGTTAATAGTAATAAGCAGAGAATGTATGTTTAAAGACTTTCTTTAGAAAAATGTCTGAAAGAGTCAGGGGTGGTTGTACATAGCAACATAGGAGGTTGATCTAGAGCATCAAAATTTGAAGGCCAGACAAAGTAAAAAATGCAAAGTGCTAAATCGCCCTTAAATTCCTTTCCAGTACTAATAAACACATATCAGAAAATAGGAAAAATGAAACATCCAAGCAGCTCAGTTTTCTCCAAGTGGTAAAGACTCAAAGTAGGTTGTAATCCAAGTTTAAAAACTCAGGATACTGACAGCATCCAAGAGAATAAGATGGGTCACCTAGAAATGTGTAATTATATAATTGTGAAATCCTTAGTCGAATCTTCACAACACAGAAAGGAATTTGAGTCTATCTATATTCAAGGGATGAAAGAATAAAAGTATCAACCAAGACATTATATTCACAGCTACTACCTTTCAAAAGAGAAGGAAATAAAGACTTTAAACATATAAAAATACACACACTATTCATCAACACTGGATCTCTTCTCCAAAATGTACTAAAGGTAATCCTTCATAATAAAATGTAAGTGCACAGCATCATAAGTCATATGAAATTTTAAAGATTTCTTCGCAAAAACAATTCTATTTTATTGTAATGAAGGGTCTCCAAACATATAATTTTGCAATAGAATTTAAAAGAAAAAAGCATAACAACAATACTGTTAATAGGCATATATATACCTGTAACAATAATATAATTTTAAAAGGACATATAAATATATTCAGTTTTTTAATAAAGTGAAGTCAAGTTGATACTCATACAAAGTATGAGTAGGAGATTCTTCATTTTTAGAGTTTTTTGTTGGCAAATGCAAGATTACAAAATTCTGATAAAAACAAAACTTGAATATCTGAAATAACTGTAAATATTGCAACTGTGGTTAGTCTACAGGATACTCTAAATCTAAGAACGCACACATACTGAAAGCAAAAGGATATAATAATGGCACATACAAAAGTGATCAAACAAAACCTGGGCTGTCTAAATTATAGTACAAAAAACATAGTTTAATAAAGTTATAGGACACAGAAGACGTTTGAAATTAAAAAAAAAAAACTTTGAAAAGAAGCAAAAGAGAGAAAAGGACCCTTTCTCTAGGTTCTGAATTAAGAGTAAATGCATTCGCTATGTACTTCATACTTCCAAAACACACAAAGAAAACACTGAGAGGGTTGAATGAAAACAAAGAATCACTGTCATACTAAGAGACATAAATCCCCACTTACTGAAAAGGGAAATACAGTGAAGCAAAATGGTAATTGCAAAGCATAAAACTTTGAAAATATTTTGAAACTACTATAGACTTATAGAATCCCTTTTCTTAATAACAAGTGGGATATTATCCTGGTTAGATCAATTTTATATATTAAAACAAAGGTTAATAAATATTTAAGTGATAGCTATTTTTTAACCAATATGGAATGAATATTTGAAGTCAAAAGTGGTAGGGTTTTTCAAAAGTCCCTAAATATGTGTCAGTTGATTGAACACTCTTTTGCATGCTGTTGTTCAAAATTGAAAGATTAAATTTAAAGATGTTTATGCTGCTTAAAGTTAACTAGAGTCCCCATGTAGTATTCATCAACCTCCCATTGCTAATTTTTTTTGCAGAGAAATCTATACTTTAAATTGTAAGAATATCCCCCCAAAACACAAATAAGACTATTTCCCTGCTAAAAAAAATATACTGTAAGTCACAGCATTCAATTGTAAATGCAAACATAGAGTCAGGTAGATGGAGTTCTTAGTGAGTGTGGCAAGAAGCCCTCGCATCAGTAGCAAATTAAAAACATTGCACACCAGTGTTGTTACATTGTTATTCAACAGTGCCATCATGGGGAATGCAAACCAAATATCCCTTGAAAAGAATGATGAGCCATATTGGAATATAGAAACTATAGAACTTTGAATTTATTCTAATTATATATTTTACAAAATGTATGTACATTAGGTTAACTGAAATGTCACAGAAAGAATACTGCAGAATTCTACGAACATGACATCTCTAAACTAAAAAAGAAGCTTTCTGAAAAGAAGATAATAGTTTTGTGATGAGGAGACAGAATTGAGTCCTTGATTTCTAGGCATTATTTTTTTTTGAGATGTAACCTTTGTATAGATATATAGCATAACAATTTAAATTAATGATACTGAAGTGTATATTTAAAATTTTGAAGACAGTATGTTTTATTTTGTGGTTTTGATTACAATAAAAATTAAAAGATAAAGAGAATTGCAACATTTCTCAAAGCTACATTTAAAATAATGTGGTCTTTATTGTATAAATAGAACAAGCTCATCCATATACAAATGATGGGCATGCATGTAATCTCAGCTACTAGAAAGTCTGAGGCAATTGAATTGCAAATTCAAGACATCCTCAATAAGTTAGTGAGAACCACTCTCAAAATATGAATGAAAAGAAGCTTGGGGTGTAGTTTAGCATGAGAGTATCACTGCCATCAATCCTCATTACACTTATACATAGAAAACTTCAATTTTATATACATGAGCAGAATGAAAAGCCAATCAAGATACAATACAAAAGTCATGGAAAAAAGAGGCTTAATATTTATACAAGCAAAAGCACATATAATATTATTGGCAATACAAACAAGAATCATACATATCTTAGTTTGTGAAGCAATTAACTGATATGAGGAAACCCAGTCCTTAACATGGATCCTACAGTAAAACAATTAAAAAAAACAAGCAAATTGTAAATATCTACCAATGTATTATTTTACAAATTCTCTAACTCAAATAAAGCTTACACCATCTCTCGAAACAGCTGTCTTTGTCCAACTTGACATTCATTCCATGGCAGATAATTTCACAGAAAATCCATTACACTTATCAGAAAAAACACTGATAAAGAAATTTTAGTGAAAAATGTACAAATAAGATTAGAGAAACTGACTTATGATAGTAATGTATTACAATGGGTGGACCTAGTGGTCTCCAGAAATGTGAAAAACTTTCCTGCAAATAATGGAAGAAGGGCTTGAGTTGTAGAGTAGTGTTAGAGAGCTTGCCTAGCATGTGTGAGGCCCTGGGTTCAATTCTCAGCACCATATATGGATAAATAGAAAATTCATTAACAACTAAAAATATTTTTAAATTATGGAAGAGCTGTCAGATAATATTGACACTCACAAGGCAAGGGGAGTGTTTTGTTGTGAACTTGAATGTATGGAGACATTACTGGAGGAAAAGCAGGATACTACATAATTTTAAAGCACAAAACACAGGACAAGTTTTTCTGATAACAAGAGAAAGAATTCAAAGATTCTCAAAAATATGTTCTGCTGGATAATGTCTCAATGAACCTTTCTGAATATAGGCTTTCTCCCCTACCTCAACCATGTCCTCTGCTATATGCGGGCCACAGGATTTGACATCACTGCATTCCTCTAAGTCAACCATATGTCAAGTGAAAGATATATATCATGCCACCAAAGGAAAACATTAAGGATGAAAATAAACACCATTAACATTTTCTTATCAGCACCAAGAACTACCCCATCTTCTTTATTGAAAGCATAAATCTGCAACACATTCTTGTGGAGAAGTTCCCAAAATATATACTTCAAGTGAAGAAAACTAAATAATGATAATTAGGAATTTTGAAGGATTGTTATGCTCACCCACAAAGACTAGGTTGCTGTAGTTCTCCAACATCACTTCTCTATATAAATTCTGATGAGCAGAATCCAGGCATTCCCATTCTTCCTCAGAAAAATCAATAGCCACATCCCCGAATGTCAATGGCTCCTGAAATAAAAATTGTTAGATCAACAGAACATGGACCAAACCATTATTCAGTTTTTAATTTGAATTAATAGTTTGTAAAACTCAGTGTCATGTAGGATAGTGACTTTAATTATGTAATAAGATATTTTCCATTATCTAATTCAGAGGAAAATACATAAGTCCAAAAACAGTATATATATTCCATATCAGAGTGAAGTGAAAGATATATACCATAACCAAAGCACTGAATAAAAACCCAACTCCTAACTTTTCTGCCATCAGGGAATGTGATATTTGGTGGACATTCCAGATACAAATCAGACTTGTAAAAGATATTCTCATAAAGAGATTGTGCACAAGGGATAAAAAAAGACTGGTAAAAAAGCTTTTGAAAACAGTCTGTTTCCTATTCTCTCTGCTTTCTATCTATGAGATAGATTGAGATCCCCAATACAATTAGTTTCAAGTATCATCCATGACAAATTCCCAATGTGTAAAATATTCATGAAATATTAATGTTTGGAGACATAAAAAGTGACACTTCCACCTTGTGAAAAGACAAACTTGAAATATTTCAAGTTCTATAAGCAGTTCAATGAGTGAATGAATTTGATACAATAGAATGAACAATGGGTTACAGAAGACTTCTAGGAGGAGATTTAAAAATTCTTAGAGGTAAACAAGAACATAGACACAACATATCAAATTCTCTTGAAGTATGTACAATGAAAGCAGTACTAGGAGGATACTTCATTGCATGGAGTTCATTCATTAGAAGAAGAAAAAGTCAATAGTTGATCTCATACTTCATGTCAAAGCCCTAGAAGAACAAATCAACAGCAAAAGCAGTCAAAGGCAAGAAATAATTGAAATTAGAACTGAAATTAAATTAAAAGAAACAAAATAAACCTTTACAAAAAGTTGGTTCTTTGACAGATCCCTAGCTATGCTAATAAAAAGAAGAAGAGAGAAAATTCAAATTACCACCATACATGATGAAAAAGGCAATATCCCAACAGACACTACAGAAATAGAGAGGATATTTAGAAATTATCTTGGAAATGTATATTTTAATAAAATAAAAGAAACTAAAGGCATAAACAAATTTCTTAAGTCATATGACATGCCCAGATTGAATCAGGAAGATATAATTTAAGCACAATTTAAACAGACCAATATTAAATGATGAAATACAAGATTCCATCAGAAGCTTATCAACCAAGAAAATCCCAGGCACAGATGGATACACTGCCGAGTTAAAACGACTTTTAAAGAAGAAATTCAAAATTCCAATATTCTTCAATTTATTTCAGAAAATACAAAAAGAACGAGAACTTCCAAACTCATTCAAGGAGGCCAGTATCACCCTGATTCACAAACCAGGCAGGGACAAATGAAAGAAAGAAAACTTAAGGCCAATATCTTGAATGAACATAGATACAAAATTCTGAATAAAATTCTGCCAAATTAAATACAAAAACATATTTAAAAAGTCGTGCACCAAGATCAAGTGGGGTTTGTCCAGGAATACAGGATTGATTCAACATATAGAGATCAATAAAGGTAATTCATCATCAATAGGCTTAAAAATAAAAATCATATGATCATCTCAAGAGACACAGAAAAACCATTTGACAAAATACAGCACCCTTTCATGTTCAAAAATAATACTGGCTATCTACATTAAGCATAAGGCCAATATCATTCTAGAGGGAGAAAAAAAACACTAAAGACATTCCCTCTGAAAACTGGAACAAGACATGGGTTCTCTCTCTCACCATTTCTTTCAACATATTTCTTGAAACATTGGCCAGAGTAATTAGATGAAAGAAATTAAAGGAGTAACTACAGGAAAACAACTTAAATTAGCACTATTTGCTGACAATATGATTCTATACCTAGAAGACCCCAAAAGCACCACCAGAAAACTTCTAGAACTAAAAAATGAATTTAGCAAAGGAGCATAATATAAAATTAACACACATTAAAAAAGGCATTTTTGTATATCAGTGACAAAGCCTCAAGAAAGAAATAAGAAAAACTACCCAATTTACAGTAACTTCAAAAAAAATAAGATATTTAGGAATCAACTTAATGAAAGAGGTGAAAGATCTATACAAGGAAACCTACAGAACCCTAAAGAAAAAAGTCAAAGAAGACCTTAGAAGATGGAAAGATATACCTTACTTTTGCATAGGCAGAATTAATATTATCAAAATGACCATACAACCAAAAGCAGTATACTGATTTAATGCAATTCTGATCAAAATCCCAATGACATTTCTCATAGAAATAGAAAAAGCAATCAAGAAATTTATCTGGAAAAATAAGAATTCCAGAATAGCTAAAGCAATTATAAGCAAGAAGAATAAAGCAGGTGGTATCACTATACCAGACCTTAAACTATTCTATAGAGCAATAGTAACAAAACCAGCATGGTATTAGCACTAAAACAGGCCGTTAGACCAATGATACAGATTAGAGGACACATAGACTAACTCACAAAATTACAATTATCTTACATTAGACAAAGGTGCCAAGAACATGCATTGGAGAAATGATAGCCTCTTCAACAAACGGTGCTGAAAAAACTGGAAATCCATTTTCAAAAAAATGAAATTAAAACCCTATTTCTCACCATGCACAAAACTCAACTCAAAGTGCATCAAGGACCTACAATTTAAACCAGAGACTCTGCATCTAATAGATGAAAAAGTAGGCCATAATCTTCATCGCATGGGGCTAGGCTGCCCCAACGTCCTTAATAAGAGGCCTATAGCACAAGAATTAAAACCAAGAATCAACAAATGGAATGGATTCAAATTAAAAAGATTCTTCTCAGAAAAAAAAATCTGAGGTGAACAGAGAGCCTACATCCCGGTAGTAGATGTTTACCCCTCACACATCAGATAGAGAACTAATATCTAGTATATAAAGAACTCAAAATGCTAAGCACCAAAATATCCCAATAATCCAACCAACAAATTGGCCAAGGACCTGAACAGACACTTCTCAGAAAAGGATGTAGAATCAATCAACAAATATTTTTTAAAAAGTTCATCATCTCTTGCAATTAGAGAAATGCAAATCAAAACCACTCTAAGATATCATCTCTCTCCAGTCAGAATGGCAGCTATCATAAAGACAAACAACAAGTGTTGGAAAGGAAGTGGGGAAAAAGGGACACTCATACACTGCTGATGGGACTGCAAATTGCTGCAAAGAACATGGAAAACTGTATAGAGATTTTTTTGAAATCTGGGAATGAAATCACCATTTGACCCAGCTATTCCTCTTCTCGGACTATTCTCAAAGGACTTGAAAACAGCATACTACAGGGTCACACCCATGTCAATGTTTATAGCAGCACAATGCAGAATAGCAAACTGTGGATCCAACCCAGATGCCCTTCAGTGGATGAATGGATAAAAATATGAAGCATATATACACAATGCAATTTTACTCAGCAATAATAAAATCATGGCAATTGCACATAAGTGGATGGTATTGGAGAATTGAAGTTAGGCAAACCCAAAAAATAAATGTTGAATGGTTTCTCTGATATAAGGAGGCTGACTATAGTGGGGTAGGGAGGGGGAACACGGGAGGAATAGATGAATTCTACATAGGGCAGAGGGGATGAAGGGGAGGGGGAGAGGCAGGGGATTAGCAGTGATTGTGGAATGTGATGACACCATTATCCAAAGTACATGTATGAAGACATAAATTGGTGCCAACATACATTATATACAACCAGAGATATGAAAAAATGTGATATATATGTGTATTAAGAGTTGTATTGCAGGAAGAAATGGGTACATATATAATGGCATAAATTAGCATGAATATACTTTCTATACAGGGATATTAAAAATTGTGCTTTATGTGTGTAATAAGAATTGGAATGCATTCTGCTGTTGTCATGTATTTAAAAAAAATAAACAAAATTTTTTTAAAAAAAATGTATTGAAACACATTTGGGACACTATAAGCCTACATGACTATATATCTTAAAAACACAGAGTTGAAAGGGAAGATGCATGTACAACATGAGATACCAAGAAAGAACGTGCCACAAACAAAGATGCTATATTATTAGAATCCATGGTCAGAATAGCAGGATAAATAGGAGAAGGTACATAATTTTCTGTGAATTAAAGTATGATATGAGAGCAAATACAGGCAGCAAAGGATCATTTTGATAAAGAGCTACATAAGCAAATAGAGAAAGCAAATATTCCTTCAATAAGGAGATAGACATTTTGAAAAAAAAAACAGAGATCCTTGAAATGAAGGAAAGAGTAAACCAAATTAAGAACTCAATAGGAAGCATCTCCAACAGAATAGATCACTTGGAAGGCAGAACCTCTGACACTGAAGGCAAAATATATAATCTTGAAAAAAATAAAGTTGAACCCAGTGAAGATGGTAAGAAACCATGAGCAGAAGATTGAAGAATTGTGAGATAATATGAAAAGACCAAATTTAACAACTATTGGGATAGATGAAGGCATAGAGGTGTAAACTACAGAAATGGTCAATTTATTCAATGAAATAATACCAGAAAAATTTCCACACATGTAGAGTGAATTGGGAAATCAAATACAAGGATCATACAGGACACCAAATGAAGAAGATCACTACAGGTCTACACCATTGCACATCATAAAGAAAATACCTAGCATAAAAAGAAGCAGAGCATTTCAAAAGCCACGAGAGAAAGGAATCAAATTACACATGGGGGAAAACCAATCAGGATCTCTGATTTCTGAACTGAGACCCTGAAATCTACAAGATCCTGCAACAATATAAACCAAGCCCTGAAAGAAATGGATGCCAATCAAGAATAATACCCAGCAAAATTAAATTTTGATTAGCAATTAGATTTCGATTCAGATGTGATTTTATGACAAAATATAAACTTTCCATCATAAGAAAATTGAAAAGAATTTACAACAAGAAACCTGCACTTCAGAACATCCTTGGCAAAATATTCCATGAGGAGGAAATGAACAATAAAATATCAGAAGAGGGTCGTATCACTCTAAAGTGTAATCCTATCAAAGAGAAACTGACTTAGTTAAATACCAAAACTAAAAAAAAGTAACTGGGAATTCAAATCTTGTCTCAATAATAACCCTGAAAGTTTAGTTCCAACTCAGCCATCAAGACAGGCAGATTGGTTAAAAAAAAAAAAAAGACCAACAATATGCTGCCTCCAAGAAACTCATCTCATAGGAAAAGACACCCACAGACTGAAGGTGACAGGTTGAAAAAAAATATATCACTCTGGCTGTGGCTGGGGCTCAGTGGTAGAACACACACCTAGCACATGTGAGGCCCTGAATTCGATCCTCAGCACCACATAAAACTAAATAATAAAGGTATTGTGTCCATATACAAAAAAATAAACATTAAACAACCTACCACTCACATGGACTGTGGAGGCAAGCAGGGGTTTCCATTCTTATATCAAATAATGTGGACTTCAAGTGAAAGTTAATCAAAAGGAATAGAGAAGGACACTACATACTGCTTAAAGGAACCATACACCAACAAGACAGAACAATTATAAATATACACACCCCCAAAACAATGGAGCATTTTGTTCAAGCAGACTCTTCTCAAGTTTAAGGGCCATGTAGACAATAAGACAATAATTCTGGGTGATTTAACACACCTCTTTTACCACTGGATACATATTCCAAACAATATCCAGACAGAAACTAGAGAACTCATAATACAATCAACAACTTAGATTTAACTGACATACATAGACTATTTCATCCTTCAACAGGTAAAGACACTTTCTTCTCAGCAGCAAATGGATCCTTCTCTAAAATACACCATATGTCCATGCCAAACATGAACTCTAAGCAACACAGAAAAGTAAAGATACTACCCTGCATTCTATCAGATCATAATGGAACGAAATTAGAAATCAATGATAAAAATAGAAGTTACTCCTATACCTGAGACTAAATAATATGCTACTGAATGAACAATGGTTTGCAGAAAACATCAAAGAGGAAATTTTAAAATTCTTAGAGGTGAAGGAGGACAGATACAACATATAAAAATTTCTGGGACACTATGAAGGCATTACTAAGAGGAAAGTTTATTGCATGGAGTTCATTCCTTACAAAAAAAATGAAATAAGTGACATAAAATTACATCTCAAAGCCCTAGGAAAAACAACTAATCAACACCAAAAGCAGTAAAGGACAGAAAATAATTAAAATCAGAGCTGAGATCAATAAAATTGGAACAAAAGAAGCAAATAAAAATTGACAAAGTGACTAGGAATGGAACCACCATTTGACCCAGCTATACCACTCCCCGGTCTATACCCAAAAGGACTTAAAAACAGCATACTAGAGAGGCACAGTAACAATGTTTTTACCAGCACAATTCACAAGAGTTAAACTGTGGAGCCAACATAGATGCCCTTCAGTGGATGAATTGATAAAGAAAACGTGGAATTTGTACACAATGGAATATTACTCAGCAATAAAAGAAAATAAAATCATGGCATTTGCAGGTAAATTGATAGCACTGGAGAAGATAATGCTAAGTGAAGTTAGCCAAACCTGTAATAATAAATGCTGAATGTTTTCTCTCATATAAGGAGGCTGACTCATAGTGCGGTAGGGAGGGCGAGCATTGGAGGAATAGATGAATTCTATTTAGGGCAGAGTGGTAGGAGGAATAGGGAAGGGAAAGGGATTATCAAGGATGGATAATGTTGTCTATTATATTCCACCAAAGTACATGTATGAACACACGAATTGATGTCAACCTACTTTATATACTGAGATATGAAAAATTGTGCTGTATATGTGTAATAAGAATTGTAATATATTCCGCTGCCATATATTTTTAATATTTTTTAAAATTTTTCAAATGAAAAGTTGTCTCTTTGAAAAACAAATACATTTGATAAAACCTTATCCATACTACTGTAGAGAAGGAGAGAAATACTCCAATTACTAAAATCCATGGTGAAAAAGGAAATATCACCATGAACACTAGAGAAATACAGAAGATAATTAGAAATTATTTTGAAAATCTGTACTGCAATAAAACAGAAAATATTGAAGTCATCAACAAATGTCTAGAATTATGTGACTTACCCAAACTGAGTATGTTAAACAGATCATTTTCAATCAATGAAATAGAAGACACCATCAAAAGCCTACCAACCAAAAAAAATAAATAGATAAAGCCCAGAACTCAATGGATACAAGACCTTCAAAGAAGAACTAACACCAATACTCCTCAAATTATCCCATGAAATATAAAAAGGGAAAGCACTTCCAAACTCACTGTATAAGGCCAATATCTCCTTGATTCTAAAATCAGACAAACACAGAAAAGTGTACTTCAGACCAATACCTCTAAAAAGCAGAAGCAAAATTTCTGAATAAAATTATGGCAAATCAAATACAAAAACATATCAAAAAGATGGTTCATCATGATGAAGTGGGATACATCCCAGGGATGCAAGGTTGGTTCAATATACATAAGTGAATAAATGTAATTCATCACATCAGTATATTTAAAGATAAGAACCCTATGATCACCTCAACAAATGTAGAAATAGCATTTGACAAAATACAGCACCCCTTCATGTTCAAAACAGTACAAAAACTAGGGAGAACAAGAACTTACCTCAACATTTTCAAGGCTATCTATGCTAAGTCTCAGGCCAACATCATTCTAAATGGAGAAAAACTGAAGGCATTCCTGCTAACATGAGAAAAAAGACAGGGATGCCCTCTCTCACCGCTTCTATTCAATATAGTTCTTGAAAAACTGGCCAGAGCAATTAAATAGATGAAAGAAATTAAAAGAATATATATAGGAAAAGAAGAACTTAAACTAGCACTATTTGCTGATAACATGATTCTGTACCTAGAAGACTAAAAAAACTCCACTAGAAAACTTATAGAAATAGAATTCAGCAAAGTAAAAGGATATAGAATCAACACCCACAAATCAAAGGCATTTCTGTATATCAGTGACAAATCCTCTGAGAGAGAAATGAGAAAAACTACCCCATTCACAATATCTTCAAAAAATAAAAAGAAACTAGGAAATCAACAAAAGGTGAATAATCTATACAATGAAAACTACGACACACTAAAGAGAAATCAAAGACCTTAGAAGATGGAAAGATTTAACAATATTAGTTCTGCC
>NC_135479.1:64321678-64401662 GCF_052094955.1 Ictidomys tridecemlineatus | reverse complement strand
TTATGTTTATTGTTAGGTTTAGGATTAGGTTTATTGTTTGGCTTAGGGTAAGGTTTAATGTTAGGTAAGGTTTAGGGTTAGGCTTACTGTTAGGTTTAGGTTAAGTGTTAAGGTTAGTGTTAGGGTTAGTCTTTGAGTTAAAGTTAGGGTTAGGGATAGTGATAGAGTTAGTGTTAGGGTTTGTGTGAGGTTCAGGTTTAGTGTTAGGGTTAGGGTTACATTTAGAATTAGGGTTAGGGTTAGGGTTAGTGTTAGGTTTAGGATTAGGGTTTGTGTTAGGGATAAGGTGAGGGTTAGTGTTAGTTTTATGGTTAGGATTAGGGTTAGTGTTAGGATTAGTGTTAGTGTTTGGGTTTGCATTAGGGTTAGTGTTAGGGTTAGGGTTAGTGTTAGGGTTAGTTTTAGTGTTAGGGTTAGTGTTAGGTTTAGGATTAGTGTTATTGATTGGTTTAGGGTTAGGGTTAGTGTTACGTTTAGGGTTAGTGTTAAGGTTAGGGTTAGGGTTGGGGTTCTGGTTATGGTTAGGGTTAAGTTTAGTGTTAGGGCTAGGTTTATGGTTAGGTTCAGGGTTACAGTAAGTGTTAGGTTAGGTTTAGAGGTATGATATGTGTTAGGGTTAGGGTTAGTGTTAGTATTATGTTTGCCTTAGGGTTAATGTTAGGGTTATTAGGGTTAGTGTTAATGTTAGGATTAGGGTTTGTGTTAGGGTTAGTGTTAGAGTTAGGATTAGATTTAGGCTTATAGTTAGTGTTAGGGTTAGGGTTAAGTTTCATGTTAGAGTTAGGGTTAGGGTTAGTTTTGTGTTAGTGTTAGGGTTAGGGGTAGTTTTAGCAATAGAGTTAGGATTAGGGATAGGTTTACGGTTACTGTTAGGGTTAGGGTTAGGGTGAGGGTTAGTGTTAGGGTTAGCCTTAGGATTAGGTTTAGTTTTTGTGTTAGTTTTTGCATTATGGTTAGGTTTAGGGTTAGTTTTAGTGATAGTGTTACAATTAGGTTTAGTGTTAGTGTTAGGGTTATGATTAGGTTTAGGGTTAGGGTTAAAGTTAGGGTTAGGGTTTCTGTTTGGTGAGAATTAGGGTTAGAATTTTGGTTAAGATTAAGGTTATCATAGTATTAGGGTTAGGTTTTGGGTTACTGTTAGGGTTAGGGTTACAGCTAATGTTAGTGTTAGGGTTAGGGATAGGATTAGGATTAGTGTTAATCTTACGTTTAGGATAAAAGTTAGGCTTAGGGTTAGTGATAGAGTTAGGGTTTAAAATAGGGTTAGTGTTAGGTTTAGGGTTATTGTAATGTTAGGGTTATGGTTTTGGTTACAGTTTTTTTAGGGTTAGTGTTAGGGTTAGGGTTATTGTTAGGATTAGCATTAGGATTAGGGTTAGTGTTAGGTTTAGTGTTAGGTTTAGAGTTAGCATTAGGGTTAGGGTTAATGTTAGGTTTAGTATTAGATTTAGGGTTAGTGAAAGGGTTAGTGTTAGAGTTAGGATTAGTGTTAGTGTTAGAGTTATGTTTAAGTTTAGGGTTATTGTTAGGTTTAGGGTTAGTGTAGGTTTAGTGTTAGGATTAGGTTAGTGATAGGATTAGTGTTAGGGTTCGGTTTAGGTTTCGTGTTAGGATTATGGTTAGGGTTACTGTTAGGGTTAGGATTTGGATTAGGTTTAGGGTTAGTGTGAGGTTTATGTTAGAGTTAGTGTTAGTAATAGGGTTAGGTTTAGGGTTTGTTTTGGAGTTAGGGTTAGAGTTCTTGTTAGGGTTCTTGTTAGGATTAGTGTTAGGGTTAGGTTTAGTGTTAAACTTAGTGTTAATGTTAGAGTTACGGTTAGGGTTAGGTATAGTGTTAGGGTTAGGGATAGTTTTAGGGTTGGTGTTAGGGTTAGGGTTAGAGTTGCGCTTAGTGTTATGGTTAAGGTTAGAGTTATGGTTAGGGTTAGTGTTAGGGTTAGGGTTAGTTATAGCTTTAGTTTTATGGTTAGTGTTAGGGTTAGTGTTAGGGTTAGGTAAGGATTAGGGTTAGGGTTTTGTCAGGTTTAGGGATATGGTTTGGTTAGGGTTTGTGTTAGGTTTAGGGTTAGGGATAGGGTTATGGTTAAGTGTATGGTTAGGGTTAGGGTTAGAGTTAGGGTTAGGGTTAGCGTTAGGGTTAGTTTTAGAATTAATGTTAGGGTCAATGTTAGGGTTTAAGTTAGGGTTAGGATTAGGGAAAGTTTTAGGATTAGTGTTAGGTTAGTGTTAGGAAAGTTTTAGGGTTAGTGTTAGTTTGAGGTTAAGGTTAATTTTAAGATTAGTTTTAGAATTAGGGTTAGGGTTAGTGTTAGGGTTAGTGTTACAGTTAGTGATAAGTTTAGGTTTAGGTTTAGTGTTAGGGTTAGTGTTAGGGATAGGGTTAGGGTTAGTGCTTGGGTTAAGATTAGGGTTAGGGTACAGTTTAGGGTTAGGGTTAGGTTTAGGTTTAAGGTTAGGTTTAGGGTTAGGGTTTGATTTAGGGTTAGGGATAGTGTTAGGGTTAGGGTTAGGATAGGATTAATTTTAGGCTTAGTGTTATGGTTTGTGTTAGGGTTAGGGTTAGGATTAGGGTTAAGGTTACAGTTCGGATTAGGTTTAGGGTTAGGGTTAGGGATAATGTTAGTATCAGGGTTAGGGTTAGGATTAGTGTTAGTGGTAGGGTAGGGTTAGAGTTATGGAAAGGGTTAGGTTTAGGTTTAGTGTTAGGATTAGGGATAGGGTTAGTGTTAGTGTTAGGATTATGGTTAGAATCCGTGTTAGGGTTAGGGTTACGGTGAGTGTTAGGGTTAGGGTTAGGGTTAGGTTTAGGGTTAGGGTTAGTTTTAGTGTTTGGGTTTGTGTTAGGGTTAGGGTTATGAATAGAGTTATGTTTAGGGTTAGTTTTAGCTTTAGTTTTATGGTTAATGTTAGAGTAAGTGTTAGGGTTGCATAAGGGTAAGGGTTAGGGTTGGGTTAGGTTTAGAGTTATAGTATGGTTTATGGTTTGTGTTAGGGTTAGGGTTAGGATTATGGTTAGATGTAGGGTTAGGGTTAGAGTTAGGGTTAGTATTGGGTTAGAGTTAGGGTTAGATTTAGAATTAGTTTTAGGGTTAGCATTATGGTTAGTGTTAGGTTTAGGTTTAGGGTAAATTCTATGGTTAGTGTTAGGGTTAGAGTTAGTGTTATGGTTAGGGTTAGGGTTAAGGTTTGGATAAGTGCTCGGGTTAGTGTTAGAGTTAGGGTAAGCTTTTGGGTTAGAGTTAGGATTAGGTATAAGATTAGGTTTAGTGTTAGGGTTAGGGTTAGGGTTAGGGTGAGTGTTAGTTTTAGAGTTAGGGTTAGAGTTAGTTTTAGTGTTTGGGATAGGGTTAGTGTAAGGGTTATAGATAGTGTTAGGGTGAAAGATAGGTTTAGAGTTAGTGTTAGGCTAAGATTTAGAGTTAGTATTACATTTAGGGCTGGGGTTAGGTTTAGGGTTAGTGTTAGGGTTAGGTTTAGGGATACAGTCAGTGTTAGGATAAGTTCTTAGTGTTAGAGATAGTGTTAAGTTTAAGTTTAGGTTTAGGGTTAGGGTTAGTGTTACTGTTAGGTTACATTAGGGTTAGGGTTAGTGTTAGTGTTCAGGTTAGGGTTAGTGTTAGTGAATGGTTTAGGGTTATGTTTACGGTTAGTGTTAGTGATAGGGTTAGGATTGGGATTAGGGTTAGGGTTAGTGATAAGTTTAAGGTTATGTTTAATGTTAGTGTTAATGATAGGGTTAGTGTTCAGGTTAGGGTTAAGATTTGTGTTAGGGTTAGTGGTAGTGTTAGGGATAGGGTTAAGGTTAGTGTTAGGCTTAGTGTTAGGCTTAGATTTAGGGTTAGGGTTCGTGTTAAGGTTAGGGTTAAGATTAGAGTTAGGATAACTATTAGGGTTAGGGTTACGGTTATGGATAGAGTTAGTGTTAGGGTTAGGGTTTGTGTTAGGTTTAGGGTTAAGGTTAAATTTAGGGTTAGTGTTTGGGTTAGTGTTACGGTTTGTGTTAGGGTAAGGGTTAGGGTTAGGGTTACAGTTACAGTTAGGATTCAGGATAGGGTTAGATTTAGAGTTAGGGTTAGATTTAAGTTAGAGTTAGGGTTAGGGTTAATGTTCATGTTAGAGTTAGATTTAGAGTTAGGTTTAGGGTTACGTTTATTGTTAGGGTTATCATTAGTTTAAGGTTAAGGTCAATTTTAGGATTAGTGTTAGGATTAGGGTTAGGGTAAGGTTTAGGTTATGTTTAGGGTTAGGGTTACATTAGGGTTAGGGTTATCATTAGTGTTAGTGTTTGTATTAGGGTTAGGGTTAGTTTAAGGTTACAGTTAGGGATAGTGTTGCAGTTAGGGTTATGTTTAGGGTTAGTACAAGTGTTAGGGTTAGTGTTAGGTTTAGGGATAGGTTTTGTGTTAGGGTTAGAAATACAGTTAGGGTTATGGTTAGGATTAGACTTAGAGTTAGTGGTAGGATTAGTGTTAGGGTTAGTGTTAGGGATAGGGTTAGGATTAGGGTTAGAGTGAGGGATAGGTGAATGTTAGAAATAGGTTTAGGGTTAGGGTTAGTGTTAGTGTTACGGTTAGGGTTAGTGTTACAGCTAGGGTTAGGGTTAGGGTTAGATTTAGGGTTAGTGAAAGTGTTAGGGTTAGGGTGAGTGTTAGGGTGAGTGTTAGGGTTAGTGTTAGGGTTAGGGTTAGGGTTAGGGTTAGTGTTAAAGTTAGGATTAGGTTTAGGTTATTGTTAGGCTTAGAGTTAGGTTTATGGTTAGTGTTAGCTTTAGGGTTAGGATTAGGGTTCGTGTTAGTGGTACGGTTAGTGTTAGGGTTAGTGTTAGTGTTAGGGATATGTTTAGGGTTGTGTTAGGTTTAGGTTTAGGATTAGGGTTAGGGTTACTATTAGGATTAGGCTTAAGTTTAGTGTTTGGGTTATGGTTAGTGTTAGGTTTAGTGTCAGTTTCAGCATTAGGGTTAGTTCTAGGGTGAGGTTTAGGGTTAGTATTAGCATTCGGATTGGGGTTAGGTTGAGGGTTAGGGTTAGGGTTAGGGTTAGTGTTAGTTTTAGGGTTAGGGATAGGGTTAGTGTTAGGGTTAAAGTTAGAGTTAGGATTAGGTTTAGTTTTAGTGTCTTAGAGATAGTGTTTGTGTAAGGGTTAGGGTTAGCGTTAGGTTTATGGTTTGGTTTAGGATTAGGGTTGGTGTTTGGGTTAGTATTAGGTTAATGGTTAGGGTTAGCATTAGGGTTAGTGTTAGGTTTAGTGATAGAATTTGGCTTAGGTTTAGGGTTGTTGGTAGGATTAGGTTTAGGGTTGGTGTTAAGGTTATGTTTACATTTAGGTTAGGGTTAGTGTTAGGGTTAGTGTTAGTGTTAGAGTTAGGGATAGTGTTAAGGTTAGGGATAGTTTTAAGGTTAGTGTTAGTCTTAAGTTAGGGTTAAATTTAGGTTTGGTGTTACGGTTAGGGTTAGGGTTAGGTTTAAGGTTGGTGATAGGGTTAGTGTTAAAGTTAGTTTTAGTGTTAGGGTAAGGGTTAGAATTAGGGTTCTGGTTAGGCTTAGGTTTAGTTTTAGAGTTAGGTTTAGGGTTAGGGTTAGTGTTAGCGTTAGGGTTAGGGTTTCTGTCAGGGTCAGGGTTAGGTTTAGTGTTTCAGTTAAGATTAGGGTTAATTAGTTTTAGGATTAGGGTTTGGGTTAGTGTTACGGTTAGGGTTAGTGTTTCATGTAGGGTTAGGGTTAGGTTTAATGTGAGTGTTAGGGTTAGGGTTAGGATTAGGGTTAGAGTTAGTATTAGGTTTAAGTATAGGTTTAGGGTTAGTGACAGGGTTAGTGTTAAGGTTAGGATTAGTGTTAGTTTTAGGTCTATGGTTAGTTTTAGGGTTAGGGTTAGGGTTAGTGTAGGTTTAAGGTTAGGGTTAGGTTAGTGAGAGAATTAGGGTTAGGTTTCAGGTTAGGTTTCCCATTAGGTTTATGTTTAGGGTTAGTGTTAGGGTTAGGGTTAGTATTAGGTTTTTAGTTAGTGTTAGGGTTAGGGTTAGTGTTAGAATTAGTGTTAGGGTTCGTGTTAGGGTTAGGTTTAGTGTTCAGTTTATGTTTAGTGTTAGGGTTAGTGTTAGTGTTATGGTTAGGTTTAGGTATAGTGTTAGGTTTAGGAATAGGTTTAGGGTTAGTGTTAGGGTTAGGGTTACATTCAGTGTTATGGATAGAGTTAGGGTTAGTGTTAGGGTTAGGGTTAGGTAAGGGTTAGGGTTAGGATTGGGTTTGGTTTAGGCTTATGATTTGGGTTACAGTTTGTGTTAGGATTAGGGATAGGGTTAGTGTTAAAGTTAGGTTTAGGATTAGGGTTAGAGTAAGAATTAGTGTTAAAGTTAGGGTAAGGTTTAGAATTAGTGTTAGGGTTAGGGTTAGGTTTAAGGTAAGTTTTAGGGTTATTGTTAGGGCTAGGGTTAGTTTTAGGGTCAGGGTTAAGATTAGGATTAGGGTTAGAGTTAGTGTTAGCATTAGGGTTAGGGTTAGTGTTATTTTTAGGGTTAGTGTTAGTGTTTGTGGTAGGGTTTGGGTTAGTTTTAACATTAGGGTTAGCGTTACGGTTAGGGTTAGGGTTAGCATTATGTTTAGGTTTAAGAGTTATGGTAGGGTTAGGGTTAGATTTAGGATTAAGATTAGGATTAGCATTAGGTTTTGTTTTAAGTTTAGGGTTAGGGTTAGGGTTAGTGTTAGTGTTGGGTTAGGGTTAGGGTTAGTGTTAGGGTTAGCATTATACTTAAGTTTAGGGTTAGGGTTAGGGTTAGCGTTACGGTTAGGTTAGGGTTAGAGTTAGTGTTAGGTTTAGGGTTAGGTTTAGTGTTATTTTTAGGGTTAGGGTTATGATTAAGTTTAGGTTTAATGTTAGGGTTAGTGTTAGGATTAGGGTTATGGTTAGAATTAGTAATTTATTTAGGGTTAAGATTACAATTAGGGTTAGTGTTAGGTTTCGGTTAGGGTTAGGGTTAATGTAATGCTTGGGTTACGGTTAGAGTTAGTGTTAGGGTTAGCATTAGAATTAGGTTTAGGATTAGTGTTAGGGTTAGCGTTAGGGTTATGGTAAGGATTAGGGTTATGGTTAGTGTTAGTTTTAGGTTTAGCGTTAGGGTTTGGAATATTGTTATTGTCAAAGTTTGGTTTAGTGTTAGGGTTAAGGTTAGGCTTAGTTTCAGGGTAAGGTTATATTTAGGGTTAGGATTAGGATTAGGCTTAGGTTTTAGATTAGGTTTAGGGTTAGTGTTAAATTTTGTGTTAGAGTTAGTGTTATGGTGAGGTTTACGGTTAGGGTTAGAGTTAATGTTAGGTTTTGGGTTAGAGTTAGGGTTAGTGTTAGGGTTTGTGTTAAGGTTAGGTTCAAGGTAAGTGTAAGGTTAGATTTATGGTAGGATTAAAGTTAGTGTTAAGGTTAGTGTTAGTGTTAATATTTGCATTAGAGTTATTGTTAGGTTTAGTGTCAGGATTAGGTTTAGAGTTAGGGTTGAGGTTAGTGTTAGGTTTAGGGATAGGTTGAGGGTTAGGGCTAGGGTTAGTGTTAGTGTTAGTGTTAGAGATAAGTTTAGGGTTTCTGTTAGGGTTAATGATAGGGTTAGGTTTAGGTTTAGGGTTAGTATAAACATTAGGTTTAGAGTTAGGGTTGAGGTTAGTGTTAGGTTTAGGGATAGGTTGAGGGTTAGGGCTAGGGTTAGTGTTAGTGTTAGTGTTAGAGATAAGTTTAGGGTTTCTGTTAGGGTTAATGATAGGGTTAGGTTTAGGTTTAGGGTTAGTATAAACATTAGGTTTAGGCTTTGTGTTAGGTTAGAGTTAGTGTGACTGTTAGGTTTAGGGTTAGGTTGAGGTTTAATGTTAGTGTTTGGTTTAGGGTTAGGGTTAGTGTTAAGGATAGTGTTAGGGTTAGGGATAGGTTTAGAGTTAGTGATAGAGTTAGGGGTAGGGTTAGTGTTATGGTTAGGGTTAGGGTTACATTTAGGTTTATGTTAGTGTTACGGTTACTTTAGGCTAAGTATTAGGGTTAGGTTTAGTGTTGGAGTTAGGGTTAGGGTTAGGGTTAGTTTTAGAGTTAGCATTTGAGTTATGGTTAGGGTTAGTGTTAGGTTAAGTGTTAGGGTTATGGTTAGGGTTTGTGGTAGGGTTAGAGTGAGGATTAGGTTTTTTTATAGTGTTAGGTTTAGGGTAAGTGTTAGGTATACGAATAGGAATAGGATTAGATATATGGTTAGGGTTTGGGTTAGGTTTAGTGTTTGGGTTATGGTTAGGTTTAGAGTTAGGGTTAGGGTTAATGTTAGGGTTAGGTTTCGTGTTAGGTTTAGGGTTAAAATTAATGATAGTATTAGAGTTGGGGTTAGGTTTAGTGTTAGGTTTAGGGTTAGGGTTAGTGTAAGGTTTACTGTTAGGGTTAGGATTAGCATTAGGTTAGTGTTTGGTTTAGAGTTAGAGTTTGTGTTTGGGTTTGGGTAAGGGTTAGGTTTAGTATTAGGGTAGAGTTAGGCTTTGGTTTAGGGTTCAATTAGGGTTAGGGTTAGTGTTAGGGTAAGATTTAGGGTTAGGGTTAGTGTTAAAATTAGGTTTACAGTTAGGATTAGAGTTAATTTTAGAGATAGGATTAGTGATAGCATTAGTGTTAATTTTAGGGATAGGATTAGTGTTAGGGTTAAAGTTAGGATTAGGTTTAATGTTAGGGTTAGGTTTAGGGTTAGGGTTAGGTTTTGTGCTAGGCTTAGGGTTAGGGTAAGTTTTTGTGTTAGAGTTAGGGTTAGGTTAGATAAATTTTTACATTTAAAATTATGGTTAGAGTTAGGTTACAGTTAGTTTTAGGGTTTGGGTTAGGGTTAATGTTTGTGTTAGGGTTTTGGATAGTGTTAGTGTTAGGTTTAGGGTTAGGGTTAAGGTTTAATGGTATGGTTTAAGTTAAGGTTTGTGTCAAGGTTGTGGTTAGGGTTAGGATTGAGATTACAGTTAGGATTAGATTTAGGGTTGGGGTTAGGGTTAGGGTTAGGGTTAGCATTATGGTTAGACTTAGGGTTAGAGTTAGGGTTAGTGTTAGGGTTAGGGTTAGGGTTAGGGTTAGTTTTATTGTTAGGGTAAGAGTTAGGATTAGTTTTACGTTTAGGGTTAGTGTTTGTGTTAGGTTTAGTGTTAGGTGAAGGCTTAGGGTTTGTGTTAGTTTTAGGGTTAGACTTAGGGTTAGGGTTGCAATTAGGATTTGGTTAGGCTTAGGGGTAAGGTTAGTGTTAGGGTAACTGTTAGGTTTTGTGTTAGGGTTAAGGTTAGATTTAATGTTAGGTTAGGTTTACGGGTAGGATTAGAGATGAGGTTAGGGTTAGTGTTAGTGTTAGTGTTTTGTTTTCAGGTTAGTCTTAGTGTTAGGGTTAGGGTTAAGGTTAGGTTTGGATTAGGGTTAGTGTTAGGGTTAGGGTTGTGTTAGGATTAGGGTTAGGGTTATTGTTAGGTTTAGGATTAAGGTTAGGGTGAGGGTTATTGTTATGTTTAGGCTTACATTTAAGGATAGGGTTAGTGTTAGGGTTAGCATTAGGGTTAGGTTTAAGTAAAACTTAGAGTTAAGTTTATGGTTAGGGTTTGTGTTAGATTTTAAGGTTAGCATTAGTGATAGTGTTAGGGTTGGTTTTAGGATTAGTGTTATGCTTAGGGTTATTGTTAGGGTTAGGTTTCTGATTAAGGTTAGGCTTGGTGTTAGCGTTAGTGTTATTTTTACGGTTAGGGTTAGGTTTAATGTTCAGGTTAGGGTAAGGTTTAGGGTTATTGTAAGGTTTAGGGTTAGGTTTAGTGTTAGGTTTAGGATTAGGGTTAGGTTTGTGTTAGGGTAAGTGTTAACGTTAGGGTTATGGTAAGTGTTAGGGTTAGTTTAAGAGTTAGGTTCAGGTTTAGGATTAAAGTTTGTTTTAGCATTAGTTTTAGGGTTACAGATAGGATTAGGGTTAGTGTTAGGGTTAGGATTAGGGTTAGGGTGTTAGGCTTACTTTTAGGGTTACTGTTAGTTTTAGGTTCAAGTTTAGGGTTAAGGTTATTGTTTGTTTTAGGGTTATTTTCATGTTAGGGTTAGGGTTAGTGTTAGGTTTACAGTTAGGGTCAGTGATAGGCTTAGGTTTGGAGTTAGGGTTAGTGTCGGGGTTAGGGTTAGGGTTAGTGTTTGGGTTATTGTTAGGATTATGGTTAGGGTTAGGTTAAGTTTAGAATTATGGTTTAGGTTAGGGTTTTTCTTAGGTTTAGGGTCAGTTCTGGGGTTAGGGTTAGGAATAGGTTTAGTGTTATGATTATGGTTAGGGTTTGTGTTAGGGTTCATATTATGATTAGAATTAGCATTAGGGTTATGGTTAGGGTTAGTGTTAGGATTAGGGTTAGTGCCAGGGTTAGGGTTAGGGTTAGGTTTAGTGTTAGGTTTAGGCCTCGAGTTAGCTTTAGGGTTAATGTTACAGTTTGGGTAATGATATTTTTAGGGTTAGGTTCAGGTTAGGGTTAAGGTAATGGATAGCTTAGGTTTAGGGATAGTGCTAGGGTCAGGCTGAGGATTAGCATTAGAGTTAGGGTTAAAGTTTTGGTAATAGATAGGGTTAGAGCTAGGGTTAGGTTTAGGTTTAGTGCAAAGATTAAAGTTAGAGTTAGGTATAGGGTAAAGGTTAGGGCTAGGTTTAGGGTTCGAGTTAGGGTTAAAGTTAGGGTTCGGTCTTGGATTAGGGCTAGGTTTTGGGTTACGGCTAATGTAAGAACTAAAGTTACAATTGGGGCTGGTTTTAGGGTTACATTTAGAAATGTGTCTAGTTTTAGGATTATGTTTAGGTTTAGGGTGATGTTTTTAACTAGGGTTAGTGTTAGGGTCAGAGTCAGAATCATGATTCATTTTATGGTTAGGAATAGGACTCAAATTAGGGGTAGGCTTAGGGTTAGATGTAGGGTTAGGATTTGGATTAGGTTAAGGTTTAGAGTTAGTCCTATGGCTCTTTTTTTTAGGACTAAAGCTAAAGTTAAGGGTAGTTTTATGATTAGCATTAGTGTTATTGCTACTGATATGGTGAGTTTAGGCTTAGGAGTAGATTTAGAGTTATGTTTAATTCTAGGGTTAGGGCTATGGCTAGTGTTAGAGCTAAGATTAGGGCTGGTGTTTGGGTTATGGTAAAGGATAGGGTTAAAACTAGGAATAGGGCTATGTCAAGAGTTAGAGTTAGTCTTAGGGCTAGAGTTTGGGCTGGGGATAAGGCTAAATTAGGGCTAGAAATAGGTCTAGGATTAGTATTAGGCTTAGGCTTAGGATTAGGGCTATTTTATGGATAGGTTTAGGGTTAGGTCTAGGGGAAGGACTGCCTGTTTGATTTCCACCTCCATTTTCATTTATCCATAGGTGTCAAAATGAAGTGAAACCTTAAAATACAAAGTGTTTATGATAGTGAACCATTGAATTGAGAAGAACATACCTTGGGAGCATACTAAGGCTAGATAAAAGATAACTCCTGCCCAGTATCAAAGAAATTTTCTCTAACCCTAGCCCCAGCCATAACCCTAAACTTAACATTAACCCTAACCTGATTAGAGAACCATTGATCCTAGAGTTACTGCCCTTGGAGAGCCCTGTGGGGCAAGCTAAGTGATGAATCCTATGCAACATCAAACAAATCTGACCAAATAATTATGGGAGGTATTTCAGTACATGCATATTTTCCTGTTTTCTCCTAAAGGGCTCTCAGATTAAGTTGCTTTTGCATGCTTAAAAATAGGCCTACCTTTACAAGGAACATACCAGAGTCCCTACAGAGAACTGATGGAGTGTGTGAAGTTTCGAGCAGCTATCACAAACCCTGTTTGATTTTCAACTCCATTAACTTTCCCTTAGAGGTCAAAATTAAGTAAAATTTAAAATACAAAATGTTGCTGAGAGTGAACCAGTGAATGGAGAAGGCCTAAACTTGGGGAATAGAGTAAATCTAGCTAAAAGATAAATCCTTCCAAGTATCAAAG
Source organism: Ictidomys tridecemlineatus (assembly GCF_052094955.1). NCBI lineage: Eukaryota > Metazoa > Chordata > Mammalia > Rodentia > Sciuridae > Ictidomys > Ictidomys tridecemlineatus. The sequence goes on along the minus strand of NC_135479.1, from coordinate 64,389,692 downwards.
TATTTTGAATAAAACTAACTCTAACCCTAACACTAGCTCTAACCCTAGCTCTTCCCCTAACCTTAACTTTTTTATGAAACCTTTGACCATAGAATTTCCAAACTTGGGCAGCCTAGTGGGGAAAGCTAAGGGACGAATGCTGCACAGTACCAAAGAAATCTCTCCAAAAAGTTGATGGAGTATATCAGTACATGCATATTTCTCTGGTATCTCCTAAAGGAATCTTGAATAAAGTTCTTTTTACATGCTTCAGCTTAGACCTACTGTCACAAGAACAAACCAGTGATTGCTCACAGAGAATTGATGGAGTGTGAAGTTTCAAGCAGCTATCACCAATGCTGTTTGATTTCCAGCTCCATTTCCATTTACCTGTATAGGACAAAATGAACTGAAATTTTAAAATACAAACTGTTCCTTACAGTGAACCATTGAACCTAGGAAGCCCAAACTTGTGGTGTATAGGAAGGATAGGAGAAAAATAAATCCTGCCCAGTATCAAAGAAATTTGAACAAAACTAACTCTAATACTAATACTAGCTCTAACACTAGGCCTAACACTTTCCTTAACACAAACCCTCACCTGTTTGAAAAACTGTTAATCCTAGAAGTCTCAAACATGCGAACTCTAGGGGGCTAAGCTATCAGATGAATCCTATGCAGTACCAAAGAAATATGACCAAATAATTGAGGTGGTATTTCAGTTCATGCATATGTCTCTGTTTCCTGCTAAAGGGCTCTTGGATAAAATTGTTTTGCTATCTTTATTTTAGGGATACTTTCACAAGGAACAAACCAGAGAGTTCCCACAGAGAACTGATTCAGTGTTTGAAGTTTCAAGCAGCTAGCACCAACCCGGTTTGATTTTAACCTCCATTTTCATTTACCTATATAGGTCAATATGAAGTGAAACCTTAAAATACAGAGTTCCCCTGTTAGCAAACCATTGAAATGAGAAGGCCCAAACCTGAGGAGCATATTAAGGTTAGATAAAAGATGACTCCTTCCAAGTATCAAAGAAATTTTTACAAAACTTACTCTCACCCTAATACTACATCTAACACTAGCCCTAACCCCAAACCTAACGCTAACCCTAACCTGATTGGAGAACCATTGACCTAGAAGTCCCACACTTGGAGAGCTTTCTCAGGAAAGCTAAATAATGGATCCTACTTAGTATCAAAAAAATCCGACAAAATAATTAGGGGAGGAATTTCAGTGCATGCATATTCCCTGCTTTCTCCTAAAGAGCTCTCGGATAAAGTTGTTTTTGCATGCTTCAGCTTAGGCCTACACTCGCAAGGAACATACCAGAGCATCTCCACAAAGAATTGAGGGTGTGTGTGCAGTTTCAAGCAGCTAGCATAAACCCTGTTTTATTTCCAGGTCTATTTACATTTACTCATATAGGTCAAAATGAAGTAAAATGAAAATATTAACTGTTCCAGACAACAAAACTTTGAACCAAAATGCCTAAACCTGGGAAACAGAGTAAAGTTAGTTAAAGATGAACCCTGGATTATATCAAAGAAATTTGAATAAAGTAACTCTAACCCTAACACTACCTCTAAACTGAGCCCTAATCCTAACCCTAAACATTAACATAGCCCTATCCCTAACCCTAACTTTAACTCTAATTTTAACTGTAACCATTGCCCAAACCCTAGCTCTAACTCTATCCATTAACATAACTCTAACCCTAACCCTAATGCTAAATTAGCCCTAACCCTAACATTTACCCTAGACCTGCTCTAATCCTAACCCTTTCCCTGGCCCTAAATCAAGCTCCAACCATAATACTTACCCTACAGCTAACCCTAACCCTAGGCCTAACCCTAACCATAACACTAACCCTAACACTAGCCCTAATCCTAACCATAAACCTAGTGCTAACCCTATCTGTAATCCTATCTTTTACCCTAAACTGAAGTTTAACCCAAATACTAACAGTAGGACTAAACCTAACTGTATAGCTATCCCTAAGGCTATTCAAAACTCTAAACATAACCTGAACCCGAAACCTAAACATATCCATTGCTCTAAACCTAATGCTAATTTGAGCCTGAACCCTAAACCTTAAACCAAACCTTAAACCAAAACCAATCCCTAAACCTGACCCTGACTGTAATAATACACCTAGCTCTAAACCTGACCTTTACACTAAACCTAACCCTTACAGTAGACCTATTCAAAATCAAACCCTACAAATACCCTTAACTGTAATGCTAGAACTGACATTAGCCCAAGCCTTAATCCTAGCCCTACCCCTAAGACAAACCCCTCATCCAAGCCATAAACCTAGACTTAATCCTAACCCTCACCCTAACACTAAACAAAGATCTAATCCTAACCATAACCCTAACCCTAACCTTAACTCTAACTGTATCCATTACCCTAAACATAACCCTTATCCTAATGCTAACCCTAAGACTAACCCTAACTGTATCACTATCCCCAAAACTATCAATTACCCTAAACCTAACTTCAACCTTAAACCTAACCCTATCTTTACCCTAACCCTAATCCTAACTCTAATTTGAGCCGTAACCCTAAACTCAAAACTAAATCAAGCCCTAACACTGGCCCTGGTCCTAATCATTTCCCTACCTCTAAACCTGACTCTTACCCTATACCTAGCCCTTAAAATAGGCCTAGCCATAAACCTTTCCCTAAAACTAGCCCTAACTCTAACCCTAGACCTGATATTAGCCCTATCCCTAATCCTAGCCCTAACACTAACATAAACCCTAGCCCTTATCCTAGCCCTAAACATAGCCTTAATTACAATCCTAACCCAAACTCTAGGCTTAACACTTACACTAACCCTTGTCTTAATCTTAGCCCTAATTTAGCCCGATCCCTAACACTAGTCCTAAGACTATCTCTAACTCTCACTTTAGACTTTTCACTCATTCTAACCCTATTCCTTACCATAACCCTAACCCTAGCCCTAACCATTGCCCTATCCATTGCCCTAGCACTAACCTTAGACAAAACCTAGCTCTAAATCGAGCCCTAACCCAAAGACTAAACCAAACCCTAACACTACCCAAACCATAACACTAATCCTAAAACTAGTCCTAGTCCTACAACAATACCTAGCTATAGCTATAACCCTAACCCTTAACCTAAACTAAACCCTAACCTTAAACCTAGCCCTAACCCTAGCCCTAATATGAGTTGTAAGCCGAAACCTTAAACTAACCATGAACCTGACACTGACCCTAACACTACTACCTCTAAACATCACCCTAACGCTAAACCTAATCCTAACACTAACTCTAGCCCTAAAACCCTAAAACTAGCCCTAAACATCACCCTTGTACTTATATTAGCCCTAACCCTATTCCTGTCCCTAACTTAACCCCAAACCTAGTCCTATTCCTAGCTTTAACCCTAGCCCTGTTTGTAACCATAAACCTAGCCCTAAACTGATCTCTAACTCTATCCATTACCATAACCAAAACCATAACCCTAATGCTAACCCTAGGCATGAACCCTAATCTTAATCCAATCTATTACTGAACCTAAACCTAACCCTATCATTAACCTAACACTAACACTAATTCAACCCCTAACTTTAAACCTTAACCTATCCCATACCCTAACCTTGACCTTGACCCTAATAAAACCCCTAGCTCTAAACTTGAATATAACCCTACACCTAATCCTTTCCCTAGACGTAGCCATAATCCTAACCCCAAAACTATCTTTATCCATAATTCTGGACCTGAAATTAGCCCTAGCCCTAATCCTAGTCCTAAACCTAAAACAAACCCTAGCCCTCATTCTAGTCCTAAACCCAGCTTTAATCATAAACCCTAACCTAACCCTACCCCTAACCCAAATTGTAACCCTCACACTACCTCTAGACCTAGCTATAATGCCATCTCTTACCCTAAACTTAATCCTAACTCTACCGCAAACTCTATGCTTAAGCCAAACAATGAACCTAGCCCTAATCCTAGAACTAATTTAACCCTATCTCTAACCCTAATACTGACCCTAGCCCTAAGGCTCACTCTAACTCTCACATTATACCTATCCCTAGTTTTAAACCTATCCCTTACCATAACCCTACCCTAGCCCTAACCCTTGCCCTATCCTTAGTCCCAGTCCTAACCCTAGATCTAAACCTAATTCCAAATCTAACCCTAACCTAAGACTTAGCTTAACACTTACACTATCCCTAAACCTAACCCTAGGACTAACCAAAACCAAGCAATAGCCCTAACCCTAAACATTAACTTAAACCAAACCCTAACACTAAACCTAGACCTATCCCTAGCCCTAATTTGAGTTCTAACAGTAACTTTAAAACTAAAACTGACCATGACTCATATCCTAACACTCAACTCACCTTAAACCAAATGCTAAGAATAACCCTAACAATAATTTGAGTCCTATCCCTAACCTTAAAACAAACCCTGACTTGACTGTTATCCTAACACAAACCGTAGCTATAAATATCACCCTAAACTTAAACCTAACCCTAACCCTAAAACTAAACCTAACCATAACACTAAAACTAACGTTATTTTAACCCTAGTTCTTACCTTAGCCATGGCCCTAATCCTATCCCTAATCCCAACACAAACACTAGCCCTTATCCGAGCCCTAAACCTAGATTTAACACTAAATCTAACCCTAACCATAGCCCTAAACCTAGACAGTAGGTCTAACCCTAGCCATATTCATATCCCAGTCCATAACCCTAGATCTAACCCTAACTCTAAATCTAACCCTAACAATAAGCCTAAGACTAAAGTTAACCCTAGCCCTAACTCTAAGGCTAATCCTAAAACTAGCCCTAACCCTAGCCCTAGCTCTAAAACTAAACCAAGCCATAGACCTAACCCTAATCCTTAATATAAACCAAGCCCTAATCCTACACCTAGCTCTAACCCTAGCAATAGTTCGAGTCTTAAACCAAATGCTAAAACTAACCCTCACCCGGTCTCTGACCTTAACACGAACCCTAGGTCTAAACATCACCCTAACCCTAATCCTAGACCTAACACTAGACCTAATCCTAACCATAAAATTAAAATTAGCCCTAATTATAACCTATTCTGAGCCCTAACCCTAGGGTTAGACCTATGGTTCAGGATAGCATTAGGCTTCCATTAAAGTATAACATTAGAACTAGAGTTAGGGCTAAGGTGAGAGTTAGAGTTAGTCTTGGGCTAGAGTTAGGGTTAGGGTTAGGGATAATGCTAAATTAGGGCTAATATTAGGGCTATGGTTTGTATTAGGGTTAGGCCTAGGGTTAGGGTTAGGGTAGGGTTAGAGTTAGGTTTAAGGTCTAACCCTAAACCTAAATCTATCCCAAAAACTGACCCTGATCCTAACACTTAAACTAGCTTTAAACCTGACACTAACCCAAAACCTAGACCTAACACTAGACCTAGCCACAACCCTAAACCTAAAACTAGCCCTAAATATAACCCAAGCTTTTACATTACCCATAGTCCTGACTGTAGCCCTAACTCAAACACAAAACCTAGAGCTAATCCTAGGCCTAAACTTAGCTCAAAGCATAAACCTAAGCCTAGATCTAACCCTCACCCTAACTCTAACCCTAAACCTCTCCTTAGACCTAACCCTAGCTCAAAGCCTAACTCTTACACTAAACATAATCCTACACCTATCCCAAATTCTAATCCTAACCCTAGCCCTAACCATATCCATTACCCTAACCCTAACCCTAACCCTAATTATAACTATATCCCTAACACTAAACCTAACTCTAATCATAATCTTAAACTCAGATGTAAACCTAAACCTAACCCTCGCACTAGTCCTAACCCTAGCTCAAACACTAACCCTTATTCTAACCTAACCATAACCTTAACCCTAAACTAACACTTCCCCTAACCCTAACACTTACCCTAAACCAAACCCTAGCCCTATCCCTAAACATAATCCTAATCATAGACTTAATCCAAACCATATCCTAGCCCTAACCCTAGCTCTAAAATTATCCATTGCACTAAACATAACCCTAAACCTAATGCTATCCCTAACCTGATCACTGAAACCTAACCCATCCTTTACCTTAAACCTTAACTAAAACCTAAAGTAAACCCTTTCATTACCTTAACTCTAAACCTAACCCTAATGCTAATTCAAGCCCTAACCCCTCAACCTTAACGTAAACCAAACACTAACCCTGACCCTGACCATGACACAAATAATAATTCTAGCTCTAAAGCCAACCTTTAACATAAACCTAACCCTTTCACTAGACCTAGCCATAACCTAATCCTAAAACTCTCCTTAAACATAACCCTAGACCTGATATTATCCCTAGCCTGAGTCATAGCCCTAAACCTATCAGAAAACGTACCCCTCATCCTAGTCCTAATCCTAGCCTTAATCCTAAACTGAACCATAGCCCTAGGCCTAATCCTAATTCTAACCCTCACCCTAGCTCTAAACCTAGCTATAATCCCACCCATTCCTCTAAACTTAACCCTAACCCCAGTGCTAATCCTAACCCTAGCCTAACCTGTAGGTTTAACCCTAACAATAACCCTAATCCTACTCCTAGCCCTAATTTAGCCCTAACCCTAACCCTCACCCTAAGCCTACTCCTAAGAATAACTCAAATTCTCACCCTAGACGTATGCCTAGTTCTAACCATATTCCTTACCATAACTCTAACTCTAGCCCTAACCCTAGCACGAGCCCTAACTCTACATCAACCCTAACTCTAAACCTAACACTAACCCTAAGCCTAAACTTCACTCTAACACTAGCCCTAACACTGATGCTAATCCAAAATCTAGCCTTAACCCTAACCCTAGCCCTAAAACAAAACTGAGCCATAGCCCTAAACGTAACCCTTAACCTAAACCAAAACCTAACCCTACACCTATCACTAACTTTAGCCCTAATTCGAGTCCTAAACCTAACACTAAAACTAACCCTGACCCTCACACTGACCCTAAATATAACCCTTGCTCTAAACATCACCCTAACCCTAACCCTAACCCTAAAACTGTCACTAATTGTAATACTAGTTCATACATTATCCATAGCCCTAACCCTAGCCCTAACCAAACCCAAAACCTAGCTCTTATTTGAGACCCTAGATTTAAACCTAACCCTAAACCAAAACCTAGCATTAACCTTACCCTAACCCTAGCCAGAATCCTAACCATAACCCTAGCCTTATCACTAGCTCTAACCCTATCCATAACCATAACCCTATGGGTAGCCCTAGGCCTAAACCTAAACTTATCGCTAACCCTAACCTTATTCATTAACCTAACCCTAACCTGAACCCTAAACCTAACCCTATCATTACCCTAACCCTAAACCTAATGCTAATTTTAGCCCTAATCCTAAATTTAACCTAAGTCAAACCCTAACTCTGACCCTTCCCGTAATAATATACCTAGCTCTAACTCTGATCCTACCACTAAACCTAACCCTTATACTAGACCTAGCCATAAACCTAACCCTAACTATTCCCAACATAACCAAAGACCTGACATTTGCCCTAGCTGTAATCCTAGCCCTAACCTTAACACAAACCACAGCCCTAACCCTAACCCTAACCCTAACTCTACCCTAATCCTATCCCTAACCCTATCCCTAAACTTAGCTATAACCCTATCAATTTCCCTAAACATAGACCTAATTCTAATGCTAACCCTATGCCTAACCGTAACCCTATTCATTATGCTAAACCTAACCTGAACCCTAAACGTAACACTATCAGTACCCTAACACAAACCCTAATGCTAATTTGAGCCCTAACCCTAAACCCTAACCTAATCAAAACCCTAAACATGACCTGGACCCTAATAATACCCCTAGCTCTAAATTTGACTCTTACACTAAATCTAACACTTACACTAAACATAACCATAAACATAACCCTAAAACTAACCCTAAGCATAACCCTAGACCTGACATTTGCCCAAACACTAATCCTAACCCTAACCCTCACATGAACCCTAACCCTCATCCTAGCCCTTAACCTAGCCTTAATCATAACTCTAATGAAACCCTAGCCCTAACCCTAATTCTAACATTCCTTCTAGCCCTAAACCTAGCTAAAACCCCATTATTTACACTAAACCTAACCCTAAGCCCAAAACAAACCCTAGGTCCAAACATAAACATAAACCTAGCCCTATTCCTAGCCCTAATTAAGCCCTATACCTAACCAAACCCTAAGCCTAGCCCTAAGACTAAATCTCACTCTCGCCCTAGCCCTAGCCCTAGTTTTAACCCTATTTTTTATCATAACCCTAAACCTAGCTATAAACCTAGAATTAACGCTATCCCTATCCTTAGGCCTAGACCTAACCCTAGATCTAATCCTAACTCTAAATCTAACTCTAAACCTAAGACTAGTGTTAGGGTTAGGTTTAGGAATAAGTTTATTTCTAGTACTAGTCTTAGGATTAGAGTTAGATTTAGAGTTAGGATTACTACATTAGTCCTAAACCTAATTCTAATCTTAAAACTAGCCCTAACCATAGCCCTAGCCCTAAAACAAAACCAAGCCATAGCCCTAACTTTAAAGCTTAACCTAAAACAATACCTAACTGTAGACCTAGCCCTAACCATAGCCCTAATTTGAGTCCAAACCCTAAACCTAAAACTACCCCTGACCTTAATTTTGACCCTAATACTAACCCTAGCTCTAAACATCACCCTAATGTTAAACATACACCCAACACTAGACCTAGTCCTAACCCCAATCTTATAACTAACCCAAATCATAACTCTACTGCAAATATTGGCTGTAACTCTAAACCTAGCCCTAACACTAACCAAAATTTAGCCCTAATCTGAAACCTACCCTAGCTTTATCACTAAACCTAATCCTAACACTAGCCCTAACCCTACCCTACATGTAGCCCTAACCCTAGGTTTAACCCTATCCCTTACCCTAGGCCAAACCTAACTGTAATCCTATTACTAGTCCTAAACCTAGCCCTCATCCTAACTGTAACCATAATTCAAAACTGACACTTATTCTGACCCTAATGGTAACTGTAGGTCTAAACCTGACCCTAACCCTAACCCTAACCCTAACACTAGCACTAGAAATAAAACTATTCCTAAACCTAACCCTAACAATTGCCCTAGACCTAAACCTAATCCTAAATCTAGCCATATCTCTAGACCTAGACATAAGCAAAAACCTAGCCTAGCCCTAATAATAAATCTTAACCTAACCCAAACACTAACCCTACCCCTAGACCTAACCCTAGTGATAATTCTGGCTTTAACCCTAAAGCTAACTCTAACCTGAACACTGACCCTGACCATAACACTAACTGTAGCTCTAAACATCACGCTAACACTAACCCTAACCCTAACCCTTGACCTAGCCATAACGCTAACGCAAAAACTGGCCCTAATCATAACCCTAGTTTGTACATTAGCTGAAGCCCTAACACTAGCCCTAATCTAACCCAAAACCTGGCTCTAATCTGAGTGCTAACTCTAGCTTTAACTCTAACACTAAACCTACCATAAGCCAGTCCCTAACCCTTTCCTAACCCTAGCTCTTATCCTATTTGTTACCTTAAGCCAAACCATAAACCTAATGCTAACACTAGTTCTAACCCTAATCCATAGCCTAACCCAAATACTAACCCTATTACTTTTCCTAAACTTAGCCCGCATTCTAGCTCTAACCAAAACCCAAAAACCTTATCCTAAACCTGAAACAAACTGACCCTAATACTAAGCGTAGGTCTAAACCTGACCCGAACCCGAACCCGAACCCTAATATTAGCCATTCTGGTAATCCTATACCTAAACCTAAACCTAACATTAGTCCTAGATGTAAACCTAATCCTAAATCTAGCCATAACTTTAGCCCTAGACCTGAACAACAACCTTGCCCTAGCACTAACAATCGCCCTTAACATAACCCAAACACTAACCCTACTTCTAGACCTAACCCTAGTCCTAATTCTGGCACTAAGCCCAGCACTCACTCTAACATAAACACTGACCCTGACCTTAACATAAACCTAGCTCCAAAGCTCACCCTAACTCAAAACCTAATCCTAACACTACACTAGCCATAACCCTAACCCTAAAACTAGCCCTAATCATAACCTTAGCTCTTAACTACCCATGGCCCTAACCATAGGCCTAAAATAACACAAAACCTAGCCCTAAGTGTAACCCTAAACTCACCATAGACCCATCCCTAACCCTAACCTTCCCCTTAGACTTAACCCTAGCTCAAAGCCTAATCTTTACCCTAAACATAACCCTAGCCCTATCCCAAACTCTAACCTAACACTAGCCCTAATGCTACCCTTAACCCTAGCCCTAACCCTAGCTCTAATCCTATCCATTACCCTAAACATAATCCTAACCCTAATTCTAAACCTAGGCTTAACCCTAACACTATCACAATCTCTAAACCTTTTTATTACTCTAAAACTAACCTGTACCCTAATCATAAGCCTATTCTTTACCCTAACTCTAACACTAATTAAAGCCCTAAACCTAAACCTTAATCTAAACTGAACTGTAAGACATACCCTGACTTTAATAATACATCTAGCTCTAAACTTGACCCTAACCCTAAATCTAACCCTTACACTAGACCTATCCATAAACATAACCCTAAATCTATCCCTAACCATAATCCTAGACTTAACCCTAGACACTTACCCTAACACTTGACCTAGCCATAACACTATCTCAAAAACTGGCCCTAATCATAACTCTAGTTCATACATTAGCTGTAGCCCTAACACTAGCCCTAACCTAACCCAAAACCTGGCTCTAATCTGAGCACTAACCCTAGCTTTAACCCTAACACTAACCCTACCATAAGCCAGTCCCTAACCCTTCCCTAACCCTAGCTCTTATCCTATTTGTTACCTTAAGCCAAACCCTAAACCTAATGCTAATCCTAGTCTTAACCCTAATCCATAGCCTAACTCAAACCCTAACCATACTACTAGTGTTAACCCTAGCCCTCATTCTAGCTCTAAGCATAACCCAAACCCTTATTTTAACCCTGAAACTTATTCTGAACCTAACACTAACCGTAGAACTAAACCTGACCCTAACCTGAACCCGAACCATAACATTAGCCCTACTGGTAATCCTATAACTAAACCTAAACATAACACTAGTCCTAGATGTAAACCTAATCCTAAATCTAGCCATAATTCTAGCCCTAGACCTGAACAACAACATTGTCCTAGCACTAACAATAGCCCTTAACATAACCCAAACACTAACCCTACTTCTAGACCTAACCCTAGTCCTAATTCTGGCACTAACCCCAACACTCACTCTAACATGAACACTGACCCTGACCCTAACATAAACCTAGCTCCAAAGCTCACCCTAACTCAAAACCTAAACCTAACACTACACTAGCCATAACCGTAACCCTAAAACTAGTCCTAAACATAACCCTAGCCCTTAGCTACCAATGGCCCTAACCCTAGGCCTAAAATAACACAAAACCTAGACCTAAACCTAGGCCTAAACCTAGCCCTAAGTGTAACCCTAAACTAACCATAACCCTAACCTTCCCCTTAGACTTAACCCTAGCTCAAAGCCTAAAATTTGCCCTAAACATAACCCTAGCCCTATCCCAAACCCTAACCTAACCCTAGCCCTAATCCTACCCTTAACCATAGCCCTAACCATAGCTCTAATTCTATCCATTACCCTAAACATAATCCTAACCCTAATTCTAACCCTAAGATTAACTCTAACACTATCACAATCTCTAAATCTATCCATTACCCTAACACTAACCTGTACCCTAATCCTAAGTCTATTCATTACTCTAACCCTAACTCTAACCCTAATGCTAATTAAAGCCCTAAACCTAAACCTAGGCTGAATCATAAGCCATATCCTGACCTTAATAATACATCTAGCTCTAAATTTGACCCATACCCTAAATCTAACCCTTACACTTGACCTAACCATAAACATAACTCTAAATCTATCCCTAACCATAATCCTAGACTTAACCCTAGGCACTTACCCTAATACAAACCCTAGCTCTAAAACTTTTTATAACTGAAAAACTAACCCTAATATTAGACAAACCCTAAATCTACCCATACCATAACCCTAGCTCTTACATTACCCATACACCTAAAACTATCCCTAAACCTCACACACAACCTAGCCCTAATCCTAGCCCTAAACCTAGACCTAAGGGTAACCCAAACTCTATCCCTAGCACTAACCTTAACCCTAATACTGGCCCTGGCCCTAACTCTACTCAAACTCTAATAATTACCCTAAACATAACAATAGCCTTAATGCTCAACCTAACCCTAAACCTAGCCCTAATCCTAACTGTAAGCATAGCACAAATCCTAACACAAATTCTATCCATTACCTTAAACATAATCCTAACCCTAATGCTAACCCAAGCCATAACCCTAACTCTAACCCTAACTGTAGCCCTGAATCTAACTCTAAACCTCACCCTAGCCCTAAACCTAGCTCAAACTCTAACACTTCTGCTAAACCTAACACTTACACTAATTCTAGGATTATCTCTAAACCTAGCCAGAATCCTAACATTAACATAAGCCTTAACACTAGCACTAACCCTATCCTTTACCCTAAACATAAACCTAACTCAAATGCTAACCCTAGGCCTAACACTAATCCTATCACTAACACTAACCCTATCTATTACTCTAAACCTAACCTGAACCCTAAATCTAACACTATCCATTACTTTAACACTAACCCTAATGCTAATTTGAGTTTTAACCCTAAACCTTATCCTAAAACAAATCATAAACCAGACTCTGACCATAATAATACACCTAGCTCTAAACCTGACATTTACCCTAAACCTAACTTTCCATTAGACCTAGTCATAAACCTAAAGTTAACACTATTACTAACCATAACCCTAGACCTGACATTAGCCTTAGCTCTAATCCTAGCTCTAATCCTAACACAAACCCTAGCCCTCATCCTAGCCCTAAACCTAGCCTTAATCCTAACTTGAACACTTACCATATTCCCATACCTAATTTTAACCCTCACCCCAGCCCTGAACCTAGCCATAATCTCATTCCTTCCCCTAAAAGTAACCATAACCCTAACACTAACACTAACCCTAATTCTAGCCTTAACCACAGGCGTAACCCTAACACTAAACCAAGTGCTAATCTAACCCTAATTTAGCCCTAACCCTAAGCAAATCCCAAACTCTAGCCCTAAGAATAACTCTAACTCTCAAACTAGCCCTATTTCTATTTCTAAACCTGTCCATTACCATAAACCTAACACTTGCCCCAAACTTAGCCCTAACCCAAGATCTAACCATAACTCTAAATTATGCTTATAAACTCTAAAATCTAACCCTAACCTTAAACCTAAACCTCACCCTACCACTAGCTGAACACTATTGCTAATCATAAAACTAACCCTAACTCTATCCCTAGCCCTAAAATAAAACCACGTCATTACCCTAACCCTAAACCTAACCTAAACCAAAACTTAATCCTAAAACTAGCCATAGCCCTAGCTCAAATTCAAGTCCTAGGACTAAAACCAACCCTTACCCTGACTCATATCCAAATACTAACCCTAGCTCTATATATCACCCTAACCATAAAGCAAATGCTAACACCATTCCTAACCCAAACCCTAACCCTAAAAATAACCCTAATAATAACCCTAGTTCTTACATTAGCCATTTTCCTAACCCTAGCCCTAACCCCAAAACAAAAATAGTACTAATCTGAGCCCTAAAATTAGATTTAACCCTAACCCTAACCCTAGCACTAAACCTAACCCTAACCCCTGCTCTCAGCCTAGATTTAACCCTATCCCTTATCCCAAGCCAAACCCTATACATAATGCTAACCCTAGACCTAATTGTAATCCTTAGCCTAAATCAAACACTAACCCTATTACTAGTCCAAACCCTAGCCCTCATTCTAGCTCTAAACCTAATCCAAAACCTAGCTCTAACCTTCAACCTTATTCTGGCCATAACACAAATTATAGGTCTAAACCTGACCCTAACCCTAAACTGAACCCTGAAACTAGCCTTACCAGTAAACTTTTACCTAAACCTAACCCTAACACTATCCCTAGACCTAAACTTCATCCTAAATCTAGCAATAACTCTAGCCATAGACCTAAAGTAAAACTTAGTCCTAGCCTTAACAATAACCCTTAACCTAAACCAAACAATAAGACTACCCCCCAGAACTAACCCTACTTCTGATTCTGGCTTTCACCCTAACTCTAATCTGAACACTGACCCTGACACTAACACTAAACCTAGCTCTAAAAATGACTCTAAAGCAAAATCTAAACCTAACACTAGAACTGTTATAATTAAAGCTTTGTCCCAGGGTTTCATAAACTGACTTCCAGACCACTCACATATAATCAAATCAAGCCTTTATTGAAGCACACCGGTGGTAGCTAACCAGAACATAAATCTGTTCCCCTGATCAGCCCCAAACAATTGCAAGGGCACTCCTTATAAGCCTGAAAACCTCAAAAGGGATGTTCGGGGGGTCTAGCCAATGCAAGCAAGCCAGGTTACAGAAGCGGGACAGTGCAGTCAAGTGGAGGGAAGCCTACCCAATCACAGTTAGCCCAGTCACCCCAGTTACAGAAACAGAGCCCCGTTACATAGTTACAGAAACAATGCCCCATTAGGTAAGTTCCATGTTCTTAAAGGTTTCTATAGCAAAAGGAAAAGAACATCTTGTCCCAGTCATGACTCTTCTACTTGGCATGGTTTATTTATAGGATGAAGTCATAAAACAAAATGGAGTCACATTTGCTCCTACTAACACAGAACTAGCCATAACCCTAACTCTAAAACTAGCCCTAATTAGAACCCTAGATCTTACATTACCCATATCACTAACCCTAGACCTAAACCTAACACAAAACCTAGCCCTAATCCAAGACCTAAACCTACCGTAAGCATAACCCTAACCCTAAACCTAGCCCTAACCCTAAGCCTAACCCTCAACTTAGACCTAACCACCGCTCAAAGCCTAATTTTTGGCCTAAACATAACCCTGGCATTATCCCTAACAATAACCCTAACCCTAGCCCTAATCCTAACCCTAACCCTAACCTTAACCCTATACATTACCCTTATGATAACCCTATTCATAATGCTAACCCTAGGCCTAATCCTAACCCTATCACAAACTCTAAATCTCTCCATTATCCTAAACCTACCCTGAAACCTAAACCTAACCCAATCAATTACCATAATCCTAACTCTAACCCTAATGCTCATTTGAGCCCTATCCCTAAATCTTAACCTAATATAAACTGCAACCCTGACTCTGAAACTAAAAAT
This sequence comes from Ictidomys tridecemlineatus, assembly GCF_052094955.1. NCBI lineage: Eukaryota > Metazoa > Chordata > Mammalia > Rodentia > Sciuridae > Ictidomys > Ictidomys tridecemlineatus. The sequence continues at coordinate 64,374,367 of NC_135479.1, read as the reverse complement.
ACCCCTAGCTTTAAAACTTACCCTTACCTAAACTTAACACTTACACTAGACTAATACATAGACCTAATCTTAAATCTATCCTTACTGTAACACTAGATCTGACATTATCCCTAGCCCTAATTCTAGACCTAACCCTACAACAAACCCTAGCCCTCATCCTAGCCCTAAACCTAGCCTTAATCATAATGCTAGCCGTAACCCTAGCCCTAATCCTAATTCTAACCCTCACTCTACCTCTAAACCTAGCTATAACACATCCCTTACCCTAAACTTAACCCTAAACCTAGCCCTAATACTAGGCCTAACCTGAACACTAGCTCTAGTTCTAATCCTTGCCCTGATTTAGCTCTATCCCTAAAACTAACCATAACCCTAGTCCTAAGACTAACTCTAATTCTCACCCTAGCCTTATCCCTACTTCTATACCTATAATTTACCATAACCCTAAACCTAGCCCTAACCCTTGCCTTATCCTTAGACCTAGCCCTAACCCTAGATCTAACCCTAACTCCAAGTCTTAACCTCATCCTAAGCATAAGCCTAACACAAACACTAGCCCTAATCCTAATGGTAATCATATAACCTAGGACAAAAACAAAACTGAGCAATAGAGGCTGAGGATGTGACTCAAGTGGTAACACATTTGCCTGGCATGTACGGGGTGCTGGGTTCGATCCTCAGCAACAATAAAAATATAATTTAAAAAAAAGATGTAGTGTCCACCAAAAACTAAAAAAATAAAAAATATTTAAAAATTCTCTCTCTCTCTCTCTCTCTCTCTCTCTCTCTCTCTCTCTCTCTCTCTCTCTCTCTCTCTCTCTCTCTCTCTCAGAAGCAATACTCCTAATCTTGAACCTTAACTTAAATCAAAACCTAACACTACACCTAGACCTAACCCTAGCCCTAATAAAAGCCCTAACCATAACCTTAAATTAACCCTGACCCCAAATCATATCCTAACACTCACCCTAGCTCAAAACACCACCCTAAACTTAAACCGAACCCTAACAGTAACCCTAGCCTTAATTTGAGTCATAACCCTAACCTTAAAACTAACCGTGACACTGACTCACATCCTAACAGTCACCCTAGCTCTAAAGACCGCCCTCACCTTAAACTGAACCCTAAAAGTAATCCCAGCCCTTATTTGAGTCCAAACCCTAACCCTAAAACTAAAACTGTCTCTGAATTATATCCTAATACTAACCTAGCTATAAATATCACCCTAACATTAAACCTAACCCTCACACTAGACCCACCCAAAGTAAAACCCTAACCCTAATGGTAACCCTAGACCTATCCCTAATCCTTAATCTAACCAAAGCACTAACCCTATTAATAGTCATAACCCTACCCTCACTCTAGCTCTAACCCTATTCCAAACCCTAATGTAAACCCTGACCATTATTTTCACCCTAACACTAACCCTAGGTCTAAACCTGGCCCTAACCCTAGACCAAACCATAACACTAGCCCTAGACCTAAACCAAATCTTAAATCTAGCCTTAACTCTAGCCTTATACCTAAACAAAAACCTATCCCTAGCCCTTAAAGTAACCCTTAACCTAACACAAACACTGACCTTACCCCTAGAACTAAACCTAGTTCTAATTCTGGCTGTAACCCTAACTCTAACTCAAACCCAAACACTGACCCTGCCTTTAAGAGTAAACCTAAACTCTAAACTTGACCCTAACCAAAAATCTAAACCTAACACTAGACCCAGCCAAAATCCTAACCCTCAAACTAGCCCTAGTCATAACCCTAGCTCTTACATTACCCACAGCCCTAACACTAGGCCAAAACCTAACACAATCCTATAGCTAATCTTAGGCCTAAGCATAACCCTAACCCTATCCCTAAACTAACACTTGATTAGTCCTAACCCTAGCTCAAAGCCTGACACTTTTCCTAAACATAAATCTACACCTATCCCTAAATATACCCCTAACATAAACCTACACCTATCCCTAAATATATCCCTAATCCTAAACTTAACCCTAGCCTAAACCTAGCTCTAAACTTACTCATTACCCTAAAACTAACCCTAAACCTATTGATAACCATAGGCCTAATCCTAACCCTAAACCTAACCAGAAAACTAACACTAGACCTAACCCTAAACCTCACACTTGCCATAGACCTAAATCTAGCTCAAAACCTAACCCTTACCATAAACCTAAACATAACCATATCCCTAATCCTAAACCTAAACCTCAATCTAACACTAACCATAACCCTATGCCTACATCTAACCATAACCATTATCTAACCCTAACCCTACTCCTAATGATTATGCTTACCCTAATCCAATCTTAACCCTAACCATATGCTAATCTTATCCCTAGAGCTATTTCTAAACCTAACCCTTGCCCTAGCCCTAACCCTAGCTCAAAACCTAACCCTTATTCTAAACACAACCCTAACACTAACCCTAGTTCTAACCATAACCCTAACCCTAACTCAAGACCTATTCCTGACCATAGCCCTAGCCTGAACCTAAGCTCTAACCCTATCCATTATCCTAACCATTACCCTTACCCTAATGCTAATCCCAGGCCTAAAACAAACCCTATTGCTAAACCTAATCCTATAAATTACCGAAAATCTAACCTGAACCCTAAACAAAAAACCTATCATTACCCTAACCCTGAACCTAATGCTTATTTGAGCCCTAACCCTAAACCCTAACCTCAACCAAACTCTAACCTGATCCTGACTCTAATAATTCCCCTAGCTATAAGTCTGACCCTTAACCCTAAACCTAACCCTTAAACTAGACCTAGCCATAAACCTAATCCTAAAACTGACCTCTCCTCAACCGTAACCCCACACCTGACAATAGCCCTAGCCCTAATACTAGCCCTAACCCTAACAAAAACCCCAGCCCATATCCCAGCCCTAAACCTAGATTAATCCTAACCCTAACCCTAAACCTAGCTCTAACTCAAATACTAACCCTAGCCCTAATCTTAGTCCTAATTTCACCTCATCTTTAAACCTAACCATAACCCTAGACCTAAGAATAAATCTAACTCTCACACTAGCCCTATCACTAGTTCTAACCCTATCCCTTAACGTAATCCTAACCCTAGCCCTAAACTTAGTCCTAACCCTTGCCCTATCCATAGCCCAAGCACTAACCTTAGATCATAATCTATCTCTAAATCTAACCCTGACCCAAAGCCTAAGCCTAACCCTAACACTAATCCTAAAACTACTCCTAAACCTAGCCCTAAAACAAAACCGAGCCATAAGCTCTATCCCTAACCCTTAAACTAAACCAAACTCTAACCATACACCTACAGATAACCCTAGCCCTAATTCGAGTTTTAAGCCGAACCCTAAAACTAACCCTGACACTGATTCTGACACTAACACTAATCCTAGCTCTATACATCACCCTAAACATAACACTAACCCTAACACTAAACCTAGCCCTAATCTTAGCCCTAAAATTAGCCCTAATTTTAACCCTTGTACTTACATTAGCCATAATCCTATCCCTAGCATTAACTTAACATATATTGTAGCCCTAATCTGAGCCCTAACCCAAGCTTTAACCCTAACCCTAAACCTAACCCTAGCCCTAGCCCTAATCATAACCATAACTCTAGCCCTAACCCTATACATTACCATAACAATAACCCTAACCCTAATGCTAACCCTAGGCCTAAACCTAAACCTATCTCTAATCCTATGCCTATCCATTTCCCTAAACCTAACATGAACCCTAATTCTAAGCCGATCATTACCCAAACCCTTACCCTAATGTTAATTCAATCCCTAACTTTAAGCCTTAACCCATTCCAAACCCTAACCTAGACCTTCACCTTAATAATACCCCTAGCCCTAAACCTGACCCTAACCCGAAACCTAAACCTTACACTAGACATACCCATAATCTTAACCCTAAAACTATCATTAAACATAATACTAGACTTGAAATTAGCCATACTCCTAATCCTAGCCCTAACCCTAAAACAAACCATAACCCTCATCCTAGCCCTAAACCTAGCATTAATCATAACCCTAATCCTAACCCTTTTTCTAAACATCACCCTACCTCTAAAACTAGCATAACACCACCCCTTACCCTAAACTAAATCCTAAATCTAACCCTAATTCTATGCTTAAAATGAATACTAACCATAGATCTAATCCTAGCCCTAATTTAGCCCTATCTCTAACCCTAAACTTATCTTTAGCCCTAAGACTAACAATAATTCTCACACTAGCCCTATCACTTGTTCTAATCCTAGCCCTTACCATAACCCTAACCCTAGCCCTAATCCTGCCCAATCCTTAGTCCTAGCCCTAACCCTAAGCCTAAGCCTCATGCTAACACTAAACCTAATCCTAAAGCTAATCATAAAACTAGCCCTAACCCTACCACTAGCAGTAAAACAAAACCGAGCAATAGTCCTAACCCTAAACCTAACTTAAAACAAACCCTAACACTAAACATAGACCTAACCATAGCCTTAATTTGAGTCCTAACTGTAAACTTAATAGTATACCTGACACTGACTCATATGCTAAACTCACCCTAGCTTGAAACACCATCCTAAACTTAAACCAAAACTTAACATTAACTCTAGCCCTTATGTGAGTTCTAACACTAACCCTGACCCTGACTCATATCCTAAAACTAACCGTAGATCTAAATATTATCCTAAACTTAAACTTAACTCTAACACTAAAACTACACCTAATCCTAACACTAACCCTAAAACTAACCCTAATTATAACCCTAGTTCTTATATTAGCAATTGCCCTAACCCTAGTCCTAACCCTAACAAAACTAGCCCTAATCCGAACAATAAACCTAACTTTAACACTAACCCTACCCTAACTCTAGCCCTAAACCTAGCTCTAACTCTCTCCCTCACCCTAAGTGAAACCGTAACCCTAATGGTAAACCTAGATCTATCCCTAATCCTTAGGCTAACCAAAATCCGAACCCTATTAATAGTCCTGACTTTAGCTGTCATTCTAACTCTAATCCTATCCCAAACCATTACACTAACCCTGACCTTATTCTGACCCTAACACAAACCCTAGGTCTAAAACTGACCCTCAACCTACAGCAAACCCTAACACTGGCCATACCACTAACCTAACTAAACCTAACCCTAACCCTAGCCCTAAGACTAACTCTAACTCTCACACTATCCCTATCCCTAGTTCTAAGCCTATCCATTACCATAACCCTAACCCTAGCCCTAACCCTTGCCATATCCTTAGTCCTAATTCTAATCCTAGATATAACCCTAACTCAAAATCTAACCCTAACCCTAAGACTAAGTCTAACACTAAAACTAGCCCTGATCCTAATGCTAATCATAAAACTAGCCCTAATCCTAACCCTAGCAGTAAAACAAACTGAGCAATAGCCCTAACCATAAACCTTAACTTAACTTAAACCAAACCCTAACACTACACCTAGACCTAGCCATAGCCTTAATTCAAATCCTAACCCTAACCTTAACTCCAACCCTGACCCTGACTCATATCCTAACACTCACCCTATCTCTAAACACCCTCCTAACCTTAAACTAAAACCTAAAAGTAAACCTATTCTTAATTCGAGTTCTAACCCTAACTCTGACCCTGACTCATATCCTAACACTAAACATAGCTCTAAATATCATCCTAACCATAAAACTAACCCTAACACTGGAGCTACCCCTAATCCGAATGTAAAAACTAACGTTTTGGTAACCCTAGTTCTTACATCAGCCATTGCCCTATCATTAGCTCTAACCCTAACCCAAAAACTAGCCCTAATAAGAGCCCTAAACCTAGATTTAAACCTAACTCTAACTCTAGCCCTAACCCTAGCTCTAAGGCTATCCCTTACTCTATGAATAACCCTAACCCTAATGGTAGCCCTAGACCTATGCCTAATCCTTAGGCTAACCAAAATCCTAACATTATTAGTAGTCCTGACCTTAGCCCTCATTCTAGCTCTAATCCTATACCAAACTCGAACACTAACCCTGACCCTTATCCTGACCCTAACACAAACCCTAGTTCTAAACCTGACCCTAACACTAGCCTAAAACCTAACACTAGCACTGGACCTAAACCTAATTCTAAATCAAGCCTTATCTCTAGCCCTAGACCTAAACAAAACCTAGTCCTAGGCCTGACAGTAACCCTTATCCTAACACAAATACTAACCCTACCCCTAGACCTAAACCTACTCCTAATTCTGGCTGTAACCCTAACTTGAACTCTAACCCAAACACTGACTCTGCCTTAAATGGTAAACCTACTTCTAAACCTAACCCTAACTGAAAATCTAAACCTAACACTATATCTTAGCATAATCCTAACCCTAAAACTAACCCTAATCAAAATCCTACCTCTTACATTACCCTCAGCTTTAACCCTGGGCCTAAACCTAACACAAAACCTAGAGCTAATCCTAGGCCTTAACCTAGCCATAAGCATAACCCTAACACTAACACTAGCCCTAACTCAAACCTAACCCTCGCCTTAGTCCTAACCCTAGCTCAAAACCTAACCATTACTATAAACATAAATCTAGAACTATCCCTGAATCTAACCCTAAATTTAGTCCTAATCTTAACCTTAACACAAGCCCTAACCCTAGCTCTAAACTTACCCATTACCCTAACACTAACACTAACCCTAATTGTAACCCTAGCCTTAACCCTAACCATAATCCTAACCCTAAAGAGAAATCTAACCCTAGACCTAACTCTAAACTAATATTCGCTATAGCCGTAACCATAAATCAAACCCTAACCCTTACCATAAACCTAAACATAACCATAGACCTAACCTTAACCCTAAACTTAAATCTAGCCCTTTCCCTAACCCTAAACCTACATTGAACTGTATTTATTACCCTAACCCTAAACCTAAAATTAATTATAACCCTTCTCCTAACCCTAACCCTAACCCTAAACCTACCGTAATCCTATTCCTAAACATAAATCTGAACCTAACCTTGCTCTAAACCTAATCATAGCTGAGAACCTAACTCTTACACTAAACATAACACTAACCCTAACCCTAGTTCTAACCCATACCTTAATACTAACTCAAGACCTAATCCTAAACATAAGTCTACCTATAAATTATCTCTAACTGTAACCATTACCCTAATCATAACACATATCCTAATGCTAATGCTAGGCCTAACCCTATCTCAAGACCTAATCCTAATCATAACCCTAGCCCTAACCTTAACTCTAACTGTATCCATTACCCTAAACATAACCCTTTCCCTAATGCTAACCCTAGGCCTAACCCTAAACCTATAACTAACCCCAATCCTATCAATTACCCTAAACCTAACCTGAACCCTGAATCTAACCCTATCATTACCCTAACGGTAACCCTAATGCTAATTTAAGCTCTAACCCTAAATTCAAACCTAAAAGAAACCCTAATCATGACCCTGATCCTAATAATCCCCCTAACTCTAACCTTACCTTTACCCTAAACCTTACCCTTACATTAGACATAGCCAAAACCTAACCCTAAAACTTTCCATAACCATAACTCTAGACCTGACATTAGCCCTAGATATAATCCTAGCCCTAACCCAAATACAAACCCTAGCCCATATTAGCACTAAACATAGCCTTAATCATAACCCTTACCTTAAACCCAGGCCTAACTTAAAACCAACCCTATTCCTAATCTTAGACCTAATTTAGCCCTATCCCTAACCCTAACCCTAATCCTAGTTCTAAAACTAAGTCTAACTCTCTCCCTAGCCCTAAAACTAGTTCTAAACCTATCCCTTACTGGAACTCTAAACCTAGCCCTAACCCTAACAGTTTCCTTAGCCTTAGCCCTAACCTTAGATCTAACCTTAACTCTAAATCTAACCCTAATGCAAAGCCTAAGCCTAAACCTAACACTAACCCTAACCCTAACCATATCATTACTCCTAAAACTAGCCCTAACTCTAGCCCTAGCCCTAAAACAAAAACGAGCCATAGCCCTAACCCTAACCCTTAACCTAAACCAAACCCAACCCTAAACCTTGCCCTAACCCTAGCCCTAATTCTAGTTTTAAGCAGAATTCTAAAACCCTAACCCTGATTCTAATGCTAACATTAACCCTAGCTTTAAACATCACCCTAAACATAACCCTAGACCTAGCCCTAACCCTAACCCTAACCCTAAAACTAGCCCTAATTGTAACCCTAGTACTTACATTAGCCATAACCCTAACCCTAGCCCTAACTTAACCCAAAACCTAGCCTATTTGAGCCCTAAACAGAACTTTAACTCTAAACCTAGCACTAATAATAACCATAACCTTAGCTCTAACCCTAGCTCTAACCCTATCCATTACCCTAACCATAATCCTAACCCTAATGCTAACCATAGGCCTAAACCTTACCATATCCCTAGCCCTAACCCTATCCATTACCATAAACCTAACTTGAAACCTAAACTAACTATATCATTACCCTAATCCTAAACCTATGCTAATTTGAGCCCTACATTTAAACCTTAACCTATCCCAAACACTAATCACGACCCTGACCCAAACAATACCCTTAGCTCTAAACCTGAACATAACCCTAAACCTAACCCTTACACTACATCTAACCTAACACTAAACTATCTTTAACTGTAAAGCTGGACCTGAAATTAGCCCTAGCCCTAATCATAGCCATAAACCTAGCCTTAATTCTAACTCAAACCATAACCCGAGGTTTAGACCTAATTCTAACCCTCGCCCTAGACCTAAACCTAGCTATAACCCCATCCCTTACCCTAAACCTAACCATAACCCTGAACCTAACTATAATCTTAAACCTAACCCTAACCCTTGCCCTAACCCTAGGCCTAACCCTAACACTAAGCCTAGCACTAACCCTAATTTAGTCCTATCCTAACCCTAAACCTAGTCTTAAGACTAACTCTAACTCTTGCCCTAGCCCTATCCCTAGTTCTATCCTTAGTCCTAGCCCAAACCTGGATCTAAAACTAACTCTAAATTTAACAATAATCATAATCCTAAACCAAACCCTAACACTAGCCCTAACAATAATGCTAATCCTAAAACTTGCCTTACCCCTAGCCCTAGCCTTAAAACAAAACCAAGCCATATCCCTAACCCTAACCCTTAACCTAAACCAAACCATAAACCTACACCTATCCCTAACCCTAACTCTAAAAATAATCCTGAACCTGACACTGATCCTAACACTAATCCTAGCTCTAAACATCACCTTAACCTTAAATTAACCCTAACACCAGACCTAGCCTTAACTCTAACCCTAAAACTAGCCCTAATCATAAGTCTAGTTTGTACATTAGTCGTTGTCATAACCCTAGCCCTAACCCTAACACAAATCCTAACCTTAATTCTAGTCATAACTCTATCTTAAACTCTAATATTAACCCTAACACTAGCCCTAAGCCTAACCCTAACCCGAGCCCTAACCCTAGCTCTAACCCTATCCCTTACCTTAAGCCAAACCCTAAACCAAATGCTAACCCTAGTCCTAACCCTAATCCTTAGCCTAACTTAAACACTAACAGTATTACTAGTCCTAACCCTAGTCCTCATTCTAGTTCTAACCCTAACCCTGACACATATTCTGATCTTAACAGTAACCCTAGGTCTAAACCTGACCCTAACCCTAAACCAAACCCTAACACTAGCCCTACCAGTAAGCCTATACCTACACCTAACTAGCATAGATCTAGACCCAAAACTAACCCTAAATATAGCTATAATTCTAGCCCTAGACCTAAACAAAATCCTAGCTCTAGCCCTAACAATAACCCTTAATCTAAACTAAACTCTTACCCTACAAACAGACCTAATAATAGTCCTAATTCTGGCTCTAACCCTAACCCTAATCCTATCCAGAACACTGAATCTTACCCTAACATTAACCTATCTCTAAACCTTACTCTAACCCCAAACCTAGTCCTAACACTAGACCTAGCCATAACCCTTACCCTAATAGTAGCCCTAAACATAATCCTAGCCCTAACCCTATTTTTAACTCTAATCTTAACCCTAAAGTAGCCCTAACCCTAACCATAGTCCTAACCCTAGCCTTAAACCTAACACAAAACCTAGCCATAATCCTAGGCCTAAACTGAGACCTAAGCATAACCCTAACTCTGATCCTAACAGTAACCCTAGATCTAAACCTGACCCTAGCCGTAACACTAACCCTAACACTAACACTTGCCTTAGACCTAACCCTACCTAACAGTAACCCTAGGTCTAAACTCTGACCCTAGCCGTAACACTAACCCTAACACTAACACTTGCCTTAGACCTAACCCTATCTCAAAGCCCCACCTTACCATAAACATTACCCTAGCCCTATCCTAAACCATAACCCTAACCCTAGCTCTTATCCTAATCTTAATCCTAGCTTGAACTTTAGTTCTAACCCTGTCAATTACCCTAATTATAACCCAATCCCTAACTCTAAACCTAATCCTAACCATAAACATATCCCAATAACTAACCATAAACCTAAACCTAACCATAGCCCTAAACCTAGCAAAAATATTAAGCCATACACTAAACCTAATCCTAAGGCTAGCCCTAATCCAAACCCTAACCCTAACCCTAACCCTAACCCAAAATCATACATTATCCATTACCCTAAACCTAACCCTAAATGTAATGAAAAATCTAGCCATAAACAGAACCCTAAACCAAACCCTAACAATAAACATATCCCTAGACCTGAATGTAAACCTAAACCTCACCCTAGCCACTACCCTAGCTCAGACAGTAACCCTTACCCTAATCTAACCATAACCCTAGCCCTAAACCTAACACTTACCGTAAAACCAAACCCTAGCCTTAAATCTAATTTTAGACTTAATCCAAACCATAACCTAGCCCTAATCCTAGCTCTAAATCTATCTATTATACAAAACATAATTCTAAACTAATGCTAACCTTAACCCTATTGCTAAACCTAACCCATCCATTACCCTAAACCTTAACTGAAACCTAAACATAACCCTATCCATTACTCTAACCCTAAGCCTAAACCTAACACTAATTCAAGCCCTAAACCCAAATTGTGACTGAAACCAAATGCTAACCCTGACCCTAAACCTAATAATATCCCTAACTCTAAGCCTGACCCTTACCCTAAGCATAGCTCTGACACTAGACCTAGCCATAACCTAACCCTAAAACTATCCTTAATCATAACCTTAGGCTTGACATTAACCCTAGCCCTAGTTCTAGCCCTGAACCTAATAGAAACCCTAGCCCTAAACCTAGCCTTAATCCTAACATAAACACTAACCCTAGCCCTAATCCTAATTCTGACCCTCTCCCTAGCCCTAAAGATATCTATAATGCACCCATTCCCTAAACGTCATCCTGACCCCAATGCTAATCCTAAACCTAGCCCTATCCCTAGGCCTAATCATAACACTAACCCTAGCCCTAATCCTAGCCCTATTTTAGCTTTAACCCTAACCATAACCCTAAGTCTAGTCCTAAATCTAAATCTAACTCTCATCCTAGCCATTTACCTAGTTCTAACCCTATCTCTTACCATATCACTAACCCTAGCCCTAACCCTAACACTGGATCTAACCCTAACTCTAAATATAACCCTAAACCCAAGCCTAAACCTCACCCTAACACTAGCCCTAACCCTAACACTAATTCAAAATCTAGCCCTAACCCTAGCCCTAGCCCTAAAACAAAACTGAGCCATAGCACTAACCCTAAATCTAACCCTAATCCATAGAAGTCAAGATTAAGTGTAAACCTTAAAAAAAAAAAAAAAAAAAAACCTGTTCCTAACAGCGAACCTTGAACTGAGAAGACCCAACCTGGGAAACATAGTAATGCTAGGTAAAAGATGAATCCTGACTGGTATCAAAGAAATTTGAACAAAAGCACTCTAACCTGAACATTAGTTCTAACCGTAGCCCATACCCTAATCCTAAAACTAAGCCGTTCCTGTTTATAGAGCTTGATCATAAAAGCACCAAACTTGGGGTGCCTAGTAGGAAAAGGTAACAGATTAATCCTGCCCAGTATCAAAAATTCTGACCAATAATTGAGGAAGGTGTTTCAGTACATGCCTATTTCCCCTGTTTTCTCCTAAAGTGCTCTTGGATAGATTGTTTTTTTATGCCTCAGCTTAAGATACTTTCACAAGGAACAAACCAGAGCATGCCCACAGTGAAGTGATTGAGTGTGTGAAGTTTCATGCAGCTAGCACCAACCCTGTTTGATTTCCAGCTCCATTTCCATTCACACCTATAGACCATAATGTAGTGAAAACTAAAAACTCAAACTGTTCCTGACACTGAACCATTGAACCTTGAAGGCCCAAACTTGGGAAGCCTACTAAGGTTGGTCAAAGATGAATCCTGTACAGTATCAAAGTAATCTGACCAAAAAAATTCAAAGCTCTTTCAGTACATATGTATTTTGCTTGCTCCTAAAGCACTGAGAGATAAAGTTGTTTCTTTCTACTTCAGCTTAGGGATACTTCACAGGAAACAAACCAGAGAATTCTCACTGAGAACTGATTAAGTGTGTGAAGTTTCAAGGAGCTAGCACAAACTCTGTTTGATTTCGAGCTTCATTTCCATTCACCCCTATAGAGCAAAAAGAAGAGAAAGATGAAAATTGAAACTGTTCCTGAGAGAAAACCCTTTTACGTAGGAGGCCCAAACATTTGGGGTATAGTAAAAATAGGAAAAAGGTGAATCCTGCCCAGGATCATAGAAATTTTAAAAAACCAACTCAAGCCCTAACACCAGTTCTAAACCTAATCCTAACACTAAGTCTAACCCTAAACATAATTTGTTTAGAGAACCTTTGATCATAGAGGTTTTGAAAATGGGGAGTCTTACAGATGAATCATGGGCAGTTTCAAAGAAATCTGACAAAATAATTGGGGGAGCTATTTCAGTACATGCATATTTCCCTGTTTTCTCCTAAAGTGTTCTCAGATAAATTTGTATTGCATTCTTCAGCTTATTACTAATTTCACAAGGAACAAACCAGAGAGTGCCCACAGAAAATTGATTGAGTGTGTGAAATTTCAATCAGTTAGCACTAACCTTGTTTGATTTCCAGCTCCATGTCCATTTACCCATGTAGGTCAAAATGAAGTGAATCCGTAAAATACAAATTGTTCCTGTCAGCAAAGAATTGAACTGAGAAGGCCGAAACCTGTGGAACATAGTAAGGCTAAGTAAAAATGTATCATGCCCAGTATCAAAGAAATTTGAACAAGACAAACTAACCCTAATACTAGACCTAACTCTAACCTAACCTGTTTAGAGAGCCTTTGATCATAGAAGTCTCAAAGTTGAGGAGCTTAATGGGGCAAACTAACAGATGAATCCTGCCCAGTATCAAAAAATCTGGTCAAATGATTGGGGGAGGTAGTACAGTATATGCATATTTTCCTGATGTCTCCTAAAATGCTCTTGCATAGTGTTGTTTTTGCATGCTTCATCTTTGGGATACTTTCACAAGGATAAAACAAGAGCGTCCTCACAGAGAACTGATTGAGAATGTGAAGTTTCAAGCAGCTAGCAAAAACCCTGTTTGATTTCCAGCTCCATTTCCATTTACCCATATAGGTCAAAATGAAGTGAAACCTCAAAATAAAAACTGAAATATTGACAGCAAACCAGTGAACCTAGAAGGCCCAAACCTGGGTAACATAGTAAGACTAGGTAAAAGATAAATCCTGCCTAGTATCAAAGAAATTTGAACAAAACTACTGTAAACCTAACACTAGAATTATCCTTAATCCTAACCCTATAGCTCACCCTAGCCTGTTTAGAGAAAAAACCTTTGATCATAGAAGTTCCAAACTATGGGAGCCTAGTGGGACAAGCTAACAGATGAATCCTGCACAGTATCAAAGAAATCTGAACAAATATTTGGGGGAAGTGTTTCAGTACATGTATATTTCCTTGAGTTCTCCAAAAGTGCTCTGGGATGAAGTTGCTTTGCATGTTTCAGCTGAGGGCAATATTCACAGGAATGAACCAGAGAGTGCCAACAGAGAACTGACTGAGTGTGTGCAGTTTCAAGCAGCTATTACCAAACCTGTTTGATTTCGTGCTCCATTTCTTTTCAAGAAAATAGTTCAAAATAAAGTAAAACCTCAAAATACAAACTGTACCTGACAGCAAACCATTGAACCGAGAAGGCCCAAACCAGGGAACACTGTGAGTCTCGGTAAAAGATAAATCCTGCCCAGTATCAAAGATACATGAACAAAACTGACTCTAACCCTAACACTAGGTTTAAACCTAACCCTTACCCTAACCCTAATCCATTTAGAGAACCTTTTATCATAGAAGGGAGCCTAGTGGGGAAAGCTAACAGATGAATCTTTTGCAGTATCAAAGAAATATGACCAAATAATTTGTGGAGGTATTTCAGTACATGTATATTTCCCTGTTGTCTCCAACAGTACTTTTGGATAAAGATGTTTTGCTTGCTTCATCTTTGGGAAACTTTCACAAGGAATAAACCAGAGTGCACAAATATGACTGATTGAGTGTGTGCAGTTTTAAGCAGTGAGCACCAACCCTGTTTGATTTCAAGTTCCATTTCCATTATCTGTATAGGTCAAAATGAAGGAAACCTTAAAATACAAACTGTTCCGGAAAGCAAACCCTTATGTAGGAGGCCCAAACATTTGGAGTATAGTCAAAATTTTTTAAAAAAAGATTAAACCTGCACAGTATCATAGAAATTTGAAAATAAAACTAACTCTTACCTTAACACTAGGTCTAATCCTAGTCCTAACACTAACCCTAACACCAACCTTAACCTGTTTAGAGTCCCTCTGACCCTAGAAGTCCCACACTTGGGGAGCCAAGCTGGGTAGGCTAACAGATGAATCTTTCCCAATATCAAAGAAATCTGACCAAATAATTGGGGAGGTAGTTCAGTGCATGCATATTTCCCTGTTTTCTTATAAAATGCTATCACATAAAGTTACTTTGCATGCTTCAGCTTAGGGATACTTTTACAAAGAATAAACCAGAGAATTCCCATAGAAAACTGATTGAGTGTGTGAGGTTTGAAGTAGATAGCACCAATCCTGTTGGATTTTCAGCTCCATTTCCATTTAAACACATAGGTCAAAATGAAATGAAAACTTAAAATACAAACTGTTCATGAAAGCAAACCCTTGACCCAAGAGGCCCAAACCTAAAGAATATAGTAAGGCTAGGTAAAAGTTGAAACCGGCCCAGTATCAAAGAAATTTGAACAAAACTAAATCTAAAAAAACACTAGCTGTAGCCCTAGCCCTAATACTAAATATAACCTCACCTGTTTAGAAAACCATTGATCATAGTAGTTCCCAAATAAAATAGCCCAGTGGGGCAAACTAACAGATGAATCCTGTGAAGTATCAAAGAAATCTGACCAAATAATTGGGGGAGGTATTTCAGTACGTGCATATTTCCCTGTTTTCTCCTAATATGCTCTTGGATAAATTATTTTTTCATGCTTCAGTTTAAGGTACTTTCACAAGGAACAACCAGAGAGTGCCCACAAAGAGCTAATTAAGTGTGTGAAGTTTCAAGCAGCTAGTACTAACTCTGTTTGATTTCCAGTTTCATTTTTATTTAACAGCACTCTATCACCAGAGGGCATAAGTGTCCAATCAACAGCACCACCTCCATATGCTAGGAGACTCCAAACCCCCGCAGTTGATAGTTGGGATCCTGAGACAGGATCTCAAGTATGCCCTGTATTTGAGGTAGGAGGGCAGCGAACTTACCAGGGTTTAAATTTCAAACCAGTGAAGGAGCTAAAAGAGGCTGTAACAACCTATGGTCCTCAAGCACCCTTCACTGTAAGCTTGGTCGAATCCATTACCAACTTAAGCATGACACCAGCAGATTGGGCTAGTATGTGTAAAGCTGTGTTAAATGGAGGACAATACCTGTTATGGAAGGTTGCCAATGAGGAATTTTGCAAGGAGACGGCTAGTCGAAATGCAGCAGCTGGTTATCCTCAGAGAAATCTAGATATGTTGTTAGGAAAGGGATCTTATGAGGATCGGCAGCAACAAAATGCATATGATCCTGGTGTATATTCACAAATTGCTGTAGATGCAGTTAAGGCATGGAAGACTTTACAAGGACATGGAGGTTTACAAGGTCAATTATCTAAGATAATACAAGGAGCTAATGAACCTTACGCTGAATTTGTAGATAAGCTTATTCAAACAGCTACCAGAGTTTTTGGGAATACAGAACAAGCAATGCCATTAATAAAACAACTGGCTTATGACCAAGTGAATCGTTGGTGTAGAGATATCATTAGACCATGGAAACAGGAAGATTTAAACACATATATTAAATTATGTAGAGACATTAATGAACAAGGGCAAATTGTGGCAGCTGCAGTAAAACAGGCTTTAGATGCCAGAGACATTAATGAACAAGGGCAAATTGTGGCAGCTGCAGTAAAACAGGTTTTAGATGCCAGAGACATTAATGAACAAGGGCAAATTGTGGCAGCTGCAGTAAAACAGGCTTTAGATGCCAGGCCAAGAACATGCTACAATTGTCAACAAACAGGACATTTTAAAAGGAATTGCCCCATAGGAGGAGGGTTTAACAAAACTAGGTATCAAACAAGTAGAATACCGGGTATTTGCCCATGATGCCGTAGAGGGAGACATTGGGCTAATGAATGCCATTCTCAAACCACCATAGAGGGTACTCCATTACATTGGGCTAATGAATGCCATTCTCAAACCACCATAGAGGGTACTCCATTACATTGGGCTAATGAATGCCGTTCTCAAACCACCATAGAGGGTACTCCATTATCAAAAAACGAACAAGGACAAGTGTTTATCCACAATATCGTGGACAAAGGCATCGAGCTCCGTTGCCAAAAAATGGACAGGGGGCCCCAATGCTCCGGGGCCCCAAACCACAAATATATGGATCACTGGAAGAACCCAGCAACCCCAGCAACCCCATCAGGGTAGTGCCCAGCATGTCAGATCCCTCATCAGACAAACCAGAGGGAGCGCAGGGTTGGACATCTGCGCCTCCACCAAATCAGTACTAACTCCAGAGATGGGAGTTCAAATCATTCCCACAGGGGTAAAAGGACCTCTTCCCAAAGGAACAGTAGGATTATTATTGGGACGCAGCTCTTCTACTCTAAAAGGACTTTTGATAAGTCCTGGGGTAATTGATTCCGATTATGAAGGTGAAATAAAAATTATAGCCAGTTCTCCAAAGGGTATATCAGTAATTTCACCAGGAGATAGAATAGCACAGTTACTAATAATACCAAGCCTACATGATAAATTTTCCAGTCATGCTGTAGAAAGAGGTTCCAAGGGATTAGGCTCCACAGGTGTAGATTGGGCTATGCTTTCTTTAAATTTAGATTCTCGCCCCATGCTAAAACTAAATATTCAAGGACATGAATTTAATGGGCTACTGGATACAGGTGCAGACCTTAGCATCATCTCTCGTCAAGAATGGCCAAAACATTGGCCATTACAACAAGCCACTCAATCGCTTCGAGGCCTAGGAGTGGCGACTAATCCTGATAGAAGTGCAATGGTATTAGATTGGAAGGATCCTGAAGGATGTGAAGGAACTATACAGCCATATGTATTGGATCATCTTCCCGTAAATTTATGGGGACTAGATGTCTTAGATCAATTAGGTTTGATATTAACAAATAATATCAATCAAAATGCACCCACTATTATGGCTAGACAAGGTTTTAGGAAAGGAAAAAGATTAGAAAAACAAGAACAATGTATAGCAGCACCAATACAAATAGATCAAGGAACAGACAGACATGGGTTGGATTTTCACAAAGGGCCACTGAGACAATAAAAATTACATGGAAATCAGAAAGACCAGTATGGGTTCCTCAGTGGCCCTTGACTAAAGAAAAGACACAAGTAGCCCATGATCTGGTCAAACAACAATTAGCGGAAGGACATATACAACCTTCTGTATCTCCCCATAATACTCCCATTTTTGTCATCAAAAAGAAATCTGGTAAATGGAGATTACTGCAAGATTTAAGAGCCATTAACAATGAAATGGTCATTATGGGACCTGCTCAATCGGGGATTCCTCAATTGTCTGCTTTGCCAAAAACTTGGTATGTTTTAGTTATAGATATTAAAGATTGTTTTTTTTCAATTCCAATTCATCCTGAGGATAGTCCACGTTTTGCATTTACTATCCCTGCACTAAATCATGAAGGTCCTGATCAGAGATATGAATGGAAAGTACTCCCTCAAGGGATGGCTAACAGCCCAACTATGTGTCAAATTTATGTTAACAAAGTAATCCAGCCACTTAGAAATCAAAATCCTGAACTACAAATATTTCATTATATGGATGATGTATTATTAGCACACAAAGCTAAAAACACATTGCTAGAATGTTATGCCACACTTACAAACTTATTAAAAAATTATAATCTAGAGATAGCAATAGATAAAGTACAATTAAATTTTCCAATTAATTATTTAGGAGTTCTATTATCCTCAACCATGGTCCATCCACCAAAAATTCAAATACGAGTAGATCAACTCAAATCACTTAATGACTTTCAAAAGTTATTAGGAGATATAAATTGGATAAGGCCTTATCTAGGTATTCCAACAGGAGAATTGGGACCTTTATTTGATATCCTAAAAGGTCCATCAGATCCAAATTCACCCCGAATGTTAACGCCTGAAGCAAGAAAGGCATTAAAAATCATTGAAACATATATGGAAAATATGCATTTGGATAGAATTGATATAAGTTTGCCTTTATTATTTATTGTACTACCAACAAAAAATATTCCTACAGGAGTATTTTGGCAAGAAGGTCCATTATTATGGATACATTTGTCTTATTCTCCTAACACTATTCTTACTAGGTATCCTGAGGCTGAAGGACAATTAATACTCAAAGGAATAAAAACAGCAAAGGCAGTGTTTGGAATTTCTCCCCATAAAATTATTACTCCATATACTATGAATCAAATTGATGAATTAGCTAATGAGTTAAATACTTGGGCAATAATAATGTGCAAATCTAATGTTTCATTTGATAACCACTTACCATCTAATCCTTTATTGTCTTTTTAGTCATTGCATCCTGTAATTTTCCCAAAAATGACAAGAAAAACACCTATCATGAATGCTCCAAATATATTCACTGATGGGTCAAATAATGGTACAGCAGCAATAGTTACACCTGATCAAACTTTTACATTTTTAGTACCCAAACAATCAGCTCAAAAGGTAGAGCTTAATGCAGTATTACAAACTTTTGTGATGTTTAAAGATTCTGTATTTAATTTATTTTCTGATAGCCAGTATATAGTTAATGCTATAGTATCCCTTGAAGATGCTGGTAGGATTTCCCCTTCTTCTACTGTTTTCTCTTTGTTTTCCACTATACAAAGTTTAATCTGGGACAGAAAATATCCATTCTTTATAGGACATATCAGAGCACATACAGGATTGCCTGGAGTCCTTAGTTTGGGCAATGATTTAGCAGATAAAACTACACATGACATACATATTTTCTCTACACTAGAAGAAGCTATAAATTTTCATAAAAGATTCCATGTCAATGATAATACTTTACAAAAGCATTTTAAAATAACTAAGGAACAAGCTAGACAAATAATAAAACAATGTCAAAATTGTGTGACCTTTTTACCACAAGTTAATCTTGGAGTCAATCCTAGAGGATTGATGCCTAACCATATTTGGCAGATGGACGTCACACACTTGCCAGAATTTGGAAAATTAAAATATTTGCATGTTACAGTTGATACTTCTTCTGGATTTTTGATGGGCTCCCTTCATGCTGGCAAAAAAACTAAAGATGTTATAGCTCATTGCTTACAAAATTTTGCCACTGTGGGCATTCCAAAACAGTTAAAAACAGATAATGCCCCTGGTTATACGTCTACTTCTTTTAAACAATTTTGCTCATCATTTGGCATTACTCATATAACAGGAATCCCATACAATCTACAGGGACAAGGCATAGTTGAAAGAGCTCATCAAACTATTAAAATGTACTTATTAAAGCAAAAAGATGGAATTGGGAAGGGGTATATATTCCCCAAAGATAAACTTAAAATAACCCTTTTTACTCTAAACTTTTTAAATTTGGATTCATCAGGACTTAGTGCTGCAGAAAGGCATATGTGTCCAAAAAATGTACATAAGCCCAAGGTACTTTGGAAAGATATTCTAACAGGACAATGGAAAGGTCCTGACCCAGTAATTGTCTGGAGTCGGGGGTCTGTTTGTCTGTTTCCACAGGGAGAACAGCAGCCGATTTGGATTCCAGAGAGATTAACCAAGGTTCTGACCCAGTGATTGTCTGGATTCGGGGTCTGTTTTTGTGTTTCCACAGGGAGAACAGCAGCCGATTTGGATTCCAGAGAGATTAACTAAAGCGATTTCTACAGACCAAAAAGAAGATGATTTAGCTCAAATCCATAATAGCTGATATCCAAAACTCCAATTTGGCTATCCTTACATCTGCGACAGAACCAGGATGCTTTTTTCAATATCTATTTTATTATTGCCCTTTCCCATATCATGAAGTTCTATTTTATTTTTTTGAGCTCATACAGACCTAGGTTATTATTTTGCTGATCAGTTCTATTTTTTTTTTTTTTGACTATAGAGTTTTTAAACATTGCAATAGAGATTTTACCTGTAAAAAGTTATAAGGCCTTTACTATTATGTTATGTGTTGTATGTATTATATTATGTGTGCACACTTGTGTTTTGTGTTATATGTTTGAATGTACGTATGTCCAATGTACGTATTTCCATATATCATATATGATGAGCGCTCATGAAAAGATGAATCCAAATATTTTTTTTATTCACATGATTTAAATGGTTTAATTTAAATTGGGTAAATAACTGTTAAGAATTGTTTTAATATGTAAACAAAAAAGGAGGTTAACAGATCTGTTTGTTTACTCTCACCTTTCGTTTTCATTATATTTAATAATTCTCTTCAATATAATGTAAATTGTTAAGAAAATTGTTTTCTTTTAGTGCCTTCTGGAGCCATTATTGCCAGAATTCCTATCTTCATTATCAGTGCCGGTGAAGACAATATAAATTGTTAAGAAAATTGTTTTCTTTTAGTGCCTTCTGGAATGTTACCTAATTTTTTCTTTAGCCATTATTGCCAGAATTCCTATATTCATCCCTGTGCCGGTGAAGACAAAGATAAAACTAATCTACAGTTTCTGCAATAGCCATCACTGAACTGCTTACAGAACTTGCACTGAACTGCTTACAGAACTATGTGTCACTTGTATGCATTGTGAACTATCTGTTGATGCAGCGACTTGTGGTAGTGTTGGGGTATTTTTGCTGATGATATCATCGGTGGTACAATTTTCCCAAAAGGAGCCGTCAATTGACTTGGTATATCTTCCTCCCTTCTGCTTGTCATGATCATTTAGCTAAAATTTGGGGGCCAACAGAGGTGAGGCAAAGAACCTCACCCCCCCCCGCTGAGACCTCTCCACAGGTGTGGCTGTATACTGGACCGGTAGTCAATGACGGGTAAGATCCAATTACAATGGTACCAACCTAAGACAGGAGGCTGACGCCCTGAGGTCAGCTCATCCGAAGACGGGTAAGGACCATATGTAGTATTGGACAACCTAAGGCAGGCATGGTCCCTAAGCCACATGCTTGTTGTTTAAACAGAGAGGGGGAGATGTTGAGAGCCACAGCCAAAGGGACCCCAGCAAACTTCCAGCTGCCAGCAAGCTTCAGACTGCCAGCTGATGATTGGCTCACAGCGGCCCCAGCAACATCTAGCTGATTGGCTCCTCCATGGAGCTGCTCATTGGGGGACTTCTTTGGCTCCGCCCACGCAACCCAGCCAATCGGCCTCAAGAGCAGGAGGATTGTGGGAGGTTGAGAGGTTGATGTGAGGAGAGGCTGGTGGTGGGTTTTTTCCCTGAGGAGCTGTTTTGTTTGGCGTTTGTAGTTCTAAAAATAAAGTTAGTTTCTTTTTGACAAGTGGCTCCTGAATTGTGCCCAGGCAGACTGCAGCAGAAACGAACTTTATTTTTAGAACACACACGCTGCACCACAGGAGCTCTTCAGGAATTCCCTCAGAGCCCAACTGCCACCACTGGCTTCCCACAAGCCTCTCAACCCCCCCACTCCTCCTGCTCTTGAGGCTGATTGGCTGGGTCATGTGGACGGAGCCAAAAAAAGTCCCCCAATGAGCAGCTCTGTGATCTGAAAGGGTGGGAAAACAGCCCAATGAGCATCACCGCAGAGGAGCCAATCAGCTGGCAGCTAGAAGTTTGTTGTGGCCACTGTGAGCCAATCATCAGCTGGCAGCTGAAAGTTTGCTGGGGCCGCTGTGAGCCAATCATCAGTTGGCAGCTGGAAGTTTGCTGGGGCCCCTTCGGCTGTGGCTTTCAACATCTCCCCCTCTCTATTTAAACAACAAGCATGTGGCTTAGGGACTGTGCCTGCCTTAGGTTGCCCAATACTACATATGGTTCTTACCCATCATCGGATGAGCTGACCTCAAGGCGTCAGCCTCGTGTCTTAGGTTGGTACCATTGCAATTCAATCTTACCTGTCATTAACTACCGGTCCAGCATACAGCCACACCTGTGGATAGGCCTTTGTACCAACGTGGGGGGGGGTGGTGAGGTTTTTTGCCTCACCTCTGTTTGCCCACAAATTTTAGCTGAACGACCATCACAAGCAGAAGGGAGGAGGATACACCAAGCCAATTGACGGCTCCTTTTGGAAAGATTGTACCACCGATGACATCATCAGCAAAAATATCCCAACACTACCACAAGTCGCTGCACCAACAGATAGTTCACAATGCATACAAATGAGCTCACAATGCATACAAGTGATACATAGTCCAGGCAAGTTCTGCAAGCAGTTCAGTGATAACTATTGCAGAAGCTATAGATTGGTTTTATCTTTGTCTTCACCAGCACTGGGATGAAGATTGGAATTCTGGCAATAATGGCTAAAGAAAAAAAATATGTAGCATTCCAGAAGGCACTAAAAGAAAACAATTTTCTGAACAATTTACATTATCCTGAACAGAATTATTAAATATAATGAAAAGGAAAGGTGAAAGTAAACAAACAGATCTGTTAACCTCCTTTTTTGTTCACATATTAAAAAAATCCTCAACAGCTGTTTACCCAATTTAAATTAAACCATTTAAATCATGTGAATAAAAAAAATATTTGGACCCATTTTTTTCATGAGCACTCATCATATATGATATATGGACATAAGTACATACAAACATACAACATAAAACACAAGTGTGCACACATAATATAATACATACAACACATAACATAATAGTAAAGGCCTTATAACTTTTTACAGGTGAAATCTCCATTGCGATGTTTAAAAACTCTATAGTCAAAAAATAGAACTGATCAGCCAAACATTAACCTAGGTCTGTATGAGCTCAAAAAACAAAATGGAACTTCATGATGTGGGAAAGGATAATAATAAAATAGATATTGAAAAAAGCATCCTGGTTCTGTCGCAGATGTAAGGATAGCCAAACTGGAGTTTTGGATATCAGCTGTTATGGATTTGAGCCAAATCATCTTCTTTTTGGTCTGTAGAAATCGCTTTAGTTAATCTCTCTGGAATCCAAATCGGCTGCTGTTCTCCCTGTGGAAACACACAAACAGACCCCCGACTCCAGACAATCACTGGGTCAGGACCTTAGTTAATCTCTTTGGAATCCAAATCGGCTGCTGTTCTCCCTGTGGAAACACACAAACAAAACCCCAACTCCAGACAATTACTGGGTCAGGACCTTTCTATTGTCCTGTTAGAATATCCTTCCAAAGTACCTTGGGCTTATGTACATTTTTTGGACACATATGCCTTTCTGCAGCACTAAGTCCTGATGAATCCAAATTTTAAAAGTTTAGCATAAAAAGGGTTATTTTAAGTTTATCTTTGGGGATATATACCCCTTCCCAATTCCCTCTTTTTGCTTTAATAAGTACATTTTAATATTTTGATGAGCTCTTTCAACTATGCCTTGTCCCTGTGGATTGTATGGGATTCCTGTTATATGAGTAATGCCAAATGATGAACAAAATTGTTTAAAAGAGGTAGAAGTATGACCAGGGGCATTATCTGTTTTTAACAGTTTTGGGACACCCACAGTGGCAAAATTTTAAATTAATTAAACTGGATCACAGACCTAGACATAAAAGTTAGAACTGTAAAACATTTTGAAAAAAATACAGGGGAAGTCTTTATGATATTGAATTATACAGTGATCTGTGGCAAAAACAGAAAAACTGGACTTCTTTAAGAAGTTTTATGTATTAAAGAACACAACACAATGAAAAGGCTATACATGGAATGGGTGTGAAATCTGTAATAACATCTGATAAGGAATTAATATCCACATTTACAAAAAAATATATAAAGAATCCCTATGATCTCAACAACAAAATGATTCATGGGCAAAAGACTCTGCGGAGCATTTTTCTAAAGAAGACATACAGTCAAAAAGCACATGAAAAGATAACATTCCTAATCATTAGGGAAATGGAGATAAATCACAATGAAATATTTAGACACCCATAGAAGTTGATGGAAATAATGAGAACTGCAATGTATGAAGTGTACAGAATAGTATGGTTCCAAAACAACACATTCAGTGAGAGGTTTCCCATCTATGTAAGGAAAATGAAGTGTTTTCGGTATCTTAATTACCTCCCCACAGCTCTGCTTTACATTCTGCAACCATTGCCCCTTTGAGAAATGAATCCATTATTTCTAAACTCCCTGGGGAAAAGCAGAAAAGACTCCATCTAAGCAGGAATGATTCTTCCAATTCCCTGGATGGGTTGCCGTCTGCTAGCACTTGGTATGTGCTCTTAGGAGGACAGTGAGTCAGGGACTCTTAAGAACAGGTGAAACACTACCTCCCCTCAAATCTTCTTTCTTTTCAGGGTTACATTCTGGCCTCAAAGGACTAAGTTCCTGGGAAGAATCTTAAACCCTTCCCAGTGTGCTCAATATAACAGTGACTTCCTTAGTTACTAGTCCTTGGAAGTAAAAATTTCTGCAAACTACAGAAAAGGCAGTAAGGGGCATAGAGAAATGCAAAGAGTCAAAAGCCTTCTGGCCAGGAAAGCAGGACACCATCCAGAGGCAGAGAAACCTTTGGAAGTTTTATGGCAGGGGAATGGAACTCAGTTTGCTTAGCCCTTCTCCCCATCCCAGGGGGCCTTTTACCCACGCCTGCATTGTTGAACATGCCAGCAAGCACCAGCAAGATGTGGTTGGGCCAGTACTTGCGGTACAGTGGCATCTCATATTCTTTGACCACTAGAAGGTGAATGTGGCTGATGCCCTCCATGGCGTGGAAAAGGTTTAGGAGTCCATGCTCATGGCCACCACTGGAAGGAATGAAAATAGGGCTCTTGACTGCATTCAAATTCTGCTGAAAAGGAAATGAGACCAAAAAGGGAAAGTAAAACCCTCAGATGTGAGCAGCTTGGAGAACCTGATCTAATGCCAAAGTCTGGCTGGGCACAATTCAGGAGCCACTTGTCAAAAGAAACGAACTTTATTTTTAGAACCACACATGCCAAACCACACAGCTCTTCAGGAAAACCTTCAGAGCCCAAATGCCACCACTGGCTTCCCACAAGCCTCTCAACCTCCCCCACTCCTCCTGCTCTTGAGGCAGATTGGCTGGGTTGCATGGGCGGAGCCAAAAAAGTCCCCCAATGAGCAGCTCCGTGGTCTGAAAGGGCAGGGAAACAGCCCAATGAGCATCACCACAGAGGAGCCAATCAGTTGGCAGCTAGAAGTTTGCTGGAGCTGCTGTGAGCCAATCATCAGCTGGCAGCTGGAAGTTTGCTGGGGCCCCTTCGGCTGTGGCTGTCAACACCAATGTACTGAAAGAGCTGCAACAATTTTTTCATTAGATTTATTAGATACTTTTCAAGGTTCACCCATTCACTAAACACACATTGTACAGAGAGTTTAAGACTCCTAGGTTCAATGGTTGCACACAGGAACAAGTTGAATTTTAAGGAATCACTTGTTTTGCTCTCTATAGATGAACGGGAATAGAGCTACATATCCAACACGGTTTGTGCTAGATGCTTGAAACTTCACACACACAATACGTTCTAAGTGTTCACTATGTGGTTTGTTCATGATCAAAGTAGCTCTAAGTAGAGGCACGCATGAACAGCTTTCTCTATCAATGCTTTAGGAGCTAGCAGGAAAATTCCCGTGTACTGAAAAAAACTGCAAAATTTTTTTCATTGGATATCTTTGATACTCGGCAGTGTTCATTCATTCAGTAAGCACAGTATGTTCTCCAAGTTTTATTCTCTTAGGTTAAAGGGTTTGCACACAGGAAAAGCCTTGATTTTCAGATTTCACTTTGTTTTGTACTACACAGGTTGATTAAAATAGAGCTGCAAATCAAACATGGTTTGTGCTAGCTGCTTGAAACTTGACATACACAATTAAATCTCAGTGATTATTCTGTGTTTTCTTCATGGTAGAAGTACTTCTAAGCAGAAGCACACAGGAACTGCCTTTACTAACTCGCTTTTGGAGCTAGCAAGATAATCCTAATATACTGAATGAGCTGCAATAATTTTCTTTGGATTACTTTGATACTCAGTAGGGTTCATCCATTCACCATACCCACTTTGTACCTCATGTTTGGGACTCCTAGGTTCAACAGTTTGCACATAGGAACAGTTTGAATTTTTAGGTTTCACTTTGTTTGCACTATAGAGATGGATGGAAATAGAGCTTCAAACCAAGCATGATTTGTGCTACATGCTTCAAACTTCACACACACAATCAGTTATATGTGTCTGTGGTTTTTTCCTGAGCAAAGTAACTCTAAGCAGATGCACGCAGGAACAGCTTTCTCTGTCAGCTCTTTCTCTGTCAGGAAAATTCCTATATACTAAAAAAGCTAAAAACATTTTTTGTTGAATACGTATGATCCTTCGCATGATTCATTCCTTCAGTAAACACACTTTGTTCTCCAATTTTGGTTCTCTTACGTTCAAGGATTTTCAGACAGGAACTGTTTGAATTTTCATGTTTCACTTCATTTTGCACTATACTGGAGGAAGAAAATAGAGCTGCAAATCAAACATGGTTTGTACTAGCTGCTTGAAACTTGAGAAGCACAATCAGCTCTCAGTGATCACTCTGCAGTTTGTTCCTGGTAGAAGTACTTCTAAGCAGAAGCATGCAAAAACAGCTTAAACTAACTCACTTTAGAAGCCTGCCAGAGAATCCCAATATACTGAAAGAGCTGCAACAATTTTTTCATTGGATTTATTTGATACTTTTCAAGGTTCACCTGTTCACTAAACCCACATTGAAAATCAAGTTAAAGACTCATAGGTTCAATGGTTTGCACACAGGAACAGGTTGAATTTTCGAGTTTTACTTGTTTTTCACTCTAGAGATGGATGGAAATAGAGCTAAAAATCAAACACAGTTTTTGCTAAATGCTTGAATCTTCACACACACAATCAGTTTTAAGTGTTCACTCTGTGGTTAGTTCCTGGTCAAAGTAACTGTAAGCAGAGTCACACAGGAACATCTTTCTTCATCAGTGCCTTAGGAGCTAGCAGGAAAATTCCCATGTAGTGAAAAAAACTGCAAAATATTTTTATTGGATTTCTCTGATACTCAGCAGTATTCATTCACTCACTAAACACAGTACGTTCTCCAAGTTTGGTTCTCATAGTTTCAAAGGTTGGCAGACAGGAACATTTTGAATTTTCAGATTTCACTTTGTTTTGCAATATACAGGTTGATTAATATAGAGCTGAAATCAAACACAATTTGTGCTAGCTGCTTGAAACTTGACACACACAATCAGTCCTCAGTGATCATTCTGTGGTTTCTTCCTGGTAGAAGTAATTTTAAGCAGAAGCATGCAGGAACATCTTTTACTAACTCACTTTAGTAGCTACCAGGAGAATCCCAAGATACTGAAAGAGCTGCAACAATTTTTTCATTAGATTTCTTTGATACTAGGGAATGGTCACCCATTCACTATATCCATTTTATACCCCAATATTTGGACTCCTATTTTCAACAGTTGGAACACAGGAACAGTTTGAATATTCAGGTTTCACTTTGTTTCACACTGTAGAGATGGATGGAAATAGAGCTAAAATCAAGCATGGTTTATGCTAGATGATTGAAACTTCACACACACAATTAGTTCTGTGTTTTTTTTCTGGCCAAAGTAGTTATAAGCAGAATCATGCAGGAACAGCTTTCTCTATCAGTGCTTCAGGAGCTAGCAGGAAATTTCTATACACTGAAAGAGCTGCAAAAAAAAATTTCGTTGGAATCTATGATCCTCAGCAGGATTCATTCTTTCACTAAACACACTTTGTATTCCCAGTTGGGTTCTCTTACATTCAAGGGTTTGAAAAAAGGAACAGTTTGAATTTTCTGGCTTCACTTTATTTTTCACTATACTGGAGGATGAAAATAGAGCTACAAATCAAACACGGTTTGTGCTAGCTGCATGAAACTTGACATACACAATCAGTTCCTAGTGATCTCTCTGTGGTTTTTTTCCTGGTAGAAGTACTTCTAAGCAAAATCATGCAGAAAAGCTTTCATTACCTCGATTAGGCACTAGCATGAGAATCCCAATATACTGAAAGAACTGCAATAATTTTTTCATTGGATTTGTAAGATACTAGGGAGGCAACACCCATTCACTATATCCACTTTGTACCCCAAAATTGGGACTCCTAGGTTCAACAATTTGCTCACAGGAACAGTTTGAATTTTCAGGTTTCACTTGTTTTCAACTATAGAGATGGATGAAAATAGAGCTACAAATCAAACATGGTTTGTGCTACATGCTTCAAACTTCACACACACAATCAGTAATATGTGTTCACTCTGTGGTTTGTTCCTGATCAAAGTAGTTCTAAGTAGAGGCATGCAGGAAGAGCTTTCTCCATCAATTCTTAAGGAGCTAGCATGGAAATCCCTATATACTAAAAGAGCTGCAAACATTTTTTATTGGATATGTATTATCCTTGGCAGGATTCTCTTTCAGTAAACACACTTTGTTCTCCAAGTTGGGTTCTTTTACATTCAAGGGTTTGCAGACAGGAACAGTTTGAATTTTCATGTTTTACTTTATTTTGCACTATACAGGTGGATGAAAATAGAGCTGCAAATCAAACACGGTTTGTACTAGCTGCTTGAAACTTGACTTGCACAATCAATTCTCAGTGATCACTCTGTGGTTTGTTCCTGGTGGAAGTACTTCTAAGCAGAAGCATGCAGACACAGCTTTTACTAACTTGCTTTAGGAACTAGCAGGAGAAATTCAATGTACTCAAACAGCTTGAAAAAAATTTTTATTGTATTTTTTGATAATCAGCAGGTTTCACTCTTTCACTAAACCCACTTCATACCCCAAGTATGGTACTTCCTGGTTCAAGGGTTTGAAGACAGAGCAATTTAAATTTTCAGGTTTCACTTCATTTTGAACTACACAGGTGGATGAAAATAGAGCTGCAAATCAAACTTGGTTTGTGCTAACTACTCCCAAGTTCAATCGTTTGCAGAAAGAGCAATTTGAATTTTTAGTTTTCACTTAATTTTGCACTATAAAGGTAGATGAATATAGAGCTACAAAATAAAAGGAGACCTTAAAATTGAAACTGCTCCTGTGTGCTAGCTGCTTGAAACTTGAAATACACAAT
This sequence comes from Ictidomys tridecemlineatus, assembly GCF_052094955.1. NCBI lineage: Eukaryota > Metazoa > Chordata > Mammalia > Rodentia > Sciuridae > Ictidomys > Ictidomys tridecemlineatus. The sequence continues at coordinate 64,344,567 of NC_135479.1, read as the reverse complement.
CAGTTCACAGAGCTCACTCTTCAAATTGTGGCTGCACAAAGTAAGTGTAAGCAGAAGGATGCAGGAACATATTTACTCACTCACTTTAGGAGCTAGAGGAGAATCAGAATGTACTTAAGGAGCTGCAACAATTATTTTATTGTATTTCTTTGATACTCAGTGGGGTTCACCCATTCACTAAACTGAGTTTGTTCCCCAAAGTTGGTACTCCTTGGTTCAACAGTTTGCACACAGGAGCACTTTCAATTTTAAGGTTTCCCTTTGTTTTGTACTATAGAGATGAATGGAAATAGAGCTGCAAATCAAACACAGTTTGTGCTAGATTCTTGAAACTTCACACACATAGTCAGTTCTAAGTGTTCACTCTGTGGTTTATTCCTTGTCAAACTAGCTCTAAGCAGAGGCATGCAGCAACAGCATTCTCCATAGGCACATTAGAAGATAGCAGGAAAATTCCATGTACTGAAAGAGCTGCAAATTTTTTTTCTTTGGATTTCTTTGATACTCTACAGGATTCAACCTTTTCCTAAAGATACTTTGTTAGGCAAGTTTGGTTCCCCTAGGTTCAAGGGTTTGCAGACAGGAACAGTTTGAATTTTCAGGTTCCAATTCGTCTTACACTATACAGGTGGATGAAAATAGAACAGCAAATCAAACACAGTTTGTGCTAGCTTCTTGAAATGTGACATACACAATCAGTTCTCAGAACTCACTCTGTGTTTTGTTCCTTTTTGAAGTGCTACTGAGCAGAAGCATGCAGAGACAGCTTTAATTAAGTCACTTTAAGAACTAGCAGAATAATCCCAATGTACTGAAAGAGTTGCAAAAATTCTCTCCTTGGATTTCTTTGACACTTGGCAGGGTTCACCCTGTCACTAAACCCACTTTGTACTTCAAGTTTAGGGCTCTAGTTTCAACAGTTTGCACACAGGAACAGTTTGAATTTTCAGGGTTCACTTTGTTTTGCACGATACAGGTGGATGGAAATAGAGTTACAAATCAATCAGATTGTGCTAACTGCTTGAAACAAAACACACACAAATAGTTCTCAGTGTTCACTCTGTGGTTTGTTCCTGGTCAAAGATGCTCTAAGAAGACGCATGCAGAAACAGCTTCTTCTATCAGCAATTTAGAAGCCAGTAGTAAAATTCCCATGTACTTAAATAACTGCAAAATGTTTTTCTTAGATTCCTTTGATACTCAGCAGAATTCATCATTTCACTAAACACTCTTTGTGCTGCAAATTTGGATCTCCTAGATTCAAGGGTTTGCAGACAGGAACAGTTTGAATTTTCAAGTTTCACTTCATTTTGCACAATACAGGTGGATAAAAATAGAGTTGCAAATCAAACACGGTTCGTGCTAGCTGCTTGAAACTTGACACACACCATCAGTTCTCAGAGTTCACTCTGTGGTTTGTTCCTAATTGAAGTATTTCTAAGCAGAGGCATGCAGGAAGAGCTTTAACTAACTTGCATTAAAAACTAGCAGGAGAATCCAAATGAACCAAAAAAGCTGCAACAATTCTTTCATTGAACTACTTTGATACTTTCCTTGGTTACCCTTTCACTTTGTTTTCCCAAGTTTGGAAACCCAATGTTCAACTTTACACACAGGAACAGATTGCATTTCCAGGTTTCACTTTGTTTTGCACTATAAAGATGGATGGAAATAGAGCTACAATTCAAACAGTTTTTGTTAGATGCTTGAAATTTCACACAACCACAATCAGCACGAAATGTTCACTTTTTGGTTTTTTCCTCGTCAAAGTAGCTCTAAGCAGAGGAATGCAGGAACAGCTTTCTCTATCAGCGCTTTAGGAGCTAGCAGGAAAATTCCCATGTTTTGAAAGATCTGCAAATTTTTTTTTCATAGAATTTCTTTGTTACTCAGAAGGATTCATCATTTCACTAAACACACTTTGTTCTCCAAGTTTCATTCTCTTAGGTTCAATGGTTTGCAGACAGGAACAGTTTGAATTTTCAGGTTTCACTTTGTTTGGCACTATACAGTTGGATGAAAATAGAGCTGCAAATCAAACACAGTATCGGCTAGCTGCTTGAAACTTGACATAAACAATCAGTACTCAGTGCTCACTCTGTGTTTGTTCCTGATTGAAATAGATCTAGGCAGAAGCACGCAGGAACAGCTTTTATGAACTCACTTTAGGAGCTAACAGTAGAATCCAAATATACCGAATGTGCTGCAAAAATTTTGTTGTTGGATTTCTGTGATACTCAGCAGAGTTCACCCTTTCACTAACCTCACTTTGTGCCCCACGTTTGCAACTCCTAGTTTCAAAGGTTTGCACACAGGAACAGTTTGTATTTTCAGGTTTCACTGTGTTTTCCACTATAGAAATGGATGGAAATAGAGTTACAAATCACACATGGTTTGTGTTACATGTTTGAAACTTCACACACACAATCAGTTCTCAGTGCTCACTCTGTGGTTTGTTCTAAGCCTAAGCATGCAGGAACAGCTTTTACAAACTCTCTTTAGGAGGTAGCAGGAGAATTCCAATATACTGAAAGAGCTGCAACTAATTTTTGAAGGATTCCTTTGATACACACCAGGGTTTCACTAAACCAAATTTGTACACCAAATTTGGGACTCCTAGGCACAATGGTTTGCACACAGAAAGAGTTTGAATGTTCTCCAAGTTTGGTTCTCCTAGTTTTAAGGGTTTGTATACAGGAACAGTTTAAATTTTCAGGTTTCAATTATATTGCAGTTCAATGAAAATACAGCTGCAAATCAAACACAGTTTGTGCTAGCTGAGTGAAACTTGACAACCACAATCAGTTCTCAGTACTTACTCTTTGAATTGTTCCTGGTTGAAGTATTTCTAAGCAGAAGCACACAGGAACAGCTTTACTAACTCGCTTTAGGAGCTAGCAGGAGAACCCCAATGTACTGAAAAAGCTGCAAAATTTTGTTGTTGTTGTTGGATTTGTTTGATATTCAGCAGGGTTCACCCTTTTACTATACCCAAATTGACCCCAAGTTTGGGACTTCTAGGTTCACTGATTGGGACACACAGATATAGTTGAAATTTTCAGGTTTCAGTGTTTTGCACTACCGAGATGATTGGAAATAGAGCTACAAATTAGACATGGTTTGGCTAGATGCTTAAAACTTCACACACACAATGAGTTCTCAGTGTTCACTCTATGTTTTGTTCCTCATCAAAGTAGCTCAAAGCAGTGGCACACAGAAAAAGATTTCTCAATCAGTGCTTTAGGAGCTAGCAGGAAAATTCCCATGTACTGAAAGAGCTGCAAATATTTTTTCATTGGATTTCTTTGATACTTGGCAGGATTCATGCTTTCACTATCCACACTTTGTTCTCCACGTTAGATTCTCCTATGTTTAAGGGTTTGCAGACAGCAACAGTTTGAATTTTAAGGTTTCACTTTATTTTTCAAATGAAAGTGTCATACACAATCAGTTCTCAGTGTGTACTCTGTGTTTTTTTTTCTGGTTGAAATACTTCTAAGCAGAAGCATGCAAGAACAGCTTTTACTAACTCATTTTAGAACGAGGAGAATCCCAATGTACTAAAAGAGCTGCAACAATTTTTTGTTGGGTTACTTTGATACTAGGCTGGTTTCACCCTTTAGGTAAACTAAATTTGTACCCAAAGATTGGGATTACTAGACTCAACGGTTTTCACACAGGTACAATTTGAATTTTCAGGTTTTACTTTGTCTTGCACTATAGAAATTGACAGAAATGGAGCTCTAAATCAAACACAGTTTTTGCTAGATGTTTGAAATTTCATTCACACAATCAGTTCTAAGTGATCACTCTGGGGTGTATTCCTTCTCAAATGGCTCTTAAACAGAGGCACACAGGATCAGCTTTCTCTATCAGCACTTTAGGAGCTACCAGGAAAATTCCCATGTATTGAAAGAGCTGCAAATATTTTTTCATTGGATTTCTTTGATACTCAGCAGGATTCATGCTTTAATTGAATACACTTTGTTCTCCAAGTTTGGATCTTCTAATTTCAAGGGTTTGCAGACAGGAACCGTTTGGTTTGACAGGTTTCACTTCACTTTGCACTATACAGGTTGAGGAAATAGCACTGCAAATCAAACACAATTTGTGCTAGATGCTTGATACTTATCATACACAATCAATTCCCAGTGCACCCCTGTGGTTTTTTTCTGGTTGAAGTACTTCTAAGCAGAAGTATGCTTTTACTAACAGCTTTTACTAACTCACTTTAGAGCTATGAGGAGAATCCCAATGTACTGAAAGTGCTGCAACAATTTTGTGTTGGATTTTTTTTTATTCTCAGCACTATTTAGCTTAAGTTTGTGACTCCTAGGTTCAATGATTTGCACACAGGAACAGTTTGAAATTTCAGGTTTCATGGGTTTTTTTGTACTATAGAGATGGATGGAAATAGAGCTACAAATCAAACACAGTTTGTGCTAGATGCTTGAAACTTCACACACAAAATTAGTTCAATGTGTTCACTCAGTGGTTTATTCCTGGTCAAAGTAGCTCTAAGCAGAGGCATACAGGACCAGCTTTCTCTACCAGCACTTTAGGAGCTAACAGGAAAATTCCCATGTACTGAAAGAGTTGTGAAAATTTTATCACTGGAATTCTTTCATACTCAGCCAGATCCATCCATTCACTAAACACACTTTGTTCTTCAAGTTTGGTTCTTTTAGCTTCAAGGGTTTGCAGAAAGGAACAGTTTGAATTTTCGGGTTTCACTTCGTTTTGCACTATACAGATGGATGAAAATAGAGCTGCAAATCAAACACGGTTTGTGCTGCTTCTTTAAACTTGTCATACACAATCAGTTCTCAGTGCTCTGTATGTGGTTTGTTCCTGGTTGAAGTGCTTCTAAGCACAAGTATGCAGGAATAGCATTTACTAACTCGGTTGAAGAGTTGGCAGGAGAATCCAAAGAAACTCAAAGAGCTTCCACATATTTTTTGTTGGGTTTCTTTGATACTAGGCAGCATTCACCCTTACACTATACCCACTCTGTACCCCTAGTTTGGAACTTTTAGGTTAAACCGACTGCATACAGGAACAGTTTGAATTCTCAGGTTTCACTTTTTTTTTTACAAAGAGAGATTGATGGAAATAGAGCTAAAAATCAAACAGGGTTTGGGCTTGATATTTGAAACTTCACAAATAGAATCAGTTCTATGTGTTCTCTGTTTTTTTTCTGGTCAAAGTAGCTCTAAGTAGAGGCACAGAAAAACAGCTTTCTCTATCAGTGCTTTAGGAGCTAGCAGGAAAATTTCCATGTCCTGAAAGAGCTGCAAACATTTTTTCATTGGATTTCTTTGATCTTCAGCATGATTCATTTTTTATCTAAACAACCTTTGTTCTCCACGTTTGGTTCTCCTAGGTTTAAGAATTTGTAGAAAGGAACAGTTTAAATTTTCAGGTTTCACTTCATTTTGCACCTTCAGGTGAATAAAAATAGAGCTGCAAATCAATCATGGTTTGTGCAAGCTGCTTGAAACATCACATACACAATCAGGGCTCACTGTTTGGTTTGTTATTTGATGAATTACTTCTAAGAAGAAGCACACAGGAACAGCTTTTACTAACTCGTTTTAGGAGCTAGCAATATATTGAAAGAGCTGCATCACTTTTTTCATTGCATTTCTTTGATGCTCAGCAGGCTCCACCCTTTCACTAAACCCACCTTGTAAGCCAAGTTTGGGACTCCTAAGTACAATGGTTTGCACACAGGAACATTTGAAATTTTCGTGTTCCACTTTGTTTTGCACTATAGAGATGAATGGAAATGGAGCTACAGATCAAACACGGTTTGTGCTAGATGCTTGAAACTTCAAACACACAATGTGTTCTAAGTGTTCACTCTGTGACTTGTTCCTGATTAAAGTAGCTCTAAGCAGAGGCATGAAGAAACAGCTTTTTCTATTAGCACTTTAGGAACTAGCAGGAAAATTCCCAAGTACTGAAAGAGCTGAAAATATTTTCATTGGATCTCTTTGATACTTGGCAGGATTCATCCTTTCACTAAACATAGTTTGTTCTTCATGTTTGGATCTCAAAGATTCAATGGTCAGCAGACACAGTTTGAATTTTCAGGTTTCACTTTGTTTTGCACTATACAGTTGGATGAAAATAGAGCAGCAAATCAAACACAGTTTGTGCTGCTGTATGAAACTTGAAATACACAACCAGTTCTAAGTGTTCACTCTGTGGTTTGTTCCTGGTCAAAGTAGCTCTAAGCAGAGGCATGCAGGAACAGTTGTCCCTATCAGCACCTTAGGATATAGCAGGAAAACTCCCATATACTGAAAAAGCTGCAAATATTTTGTTTTATTGCAACTCTTTGATACTTGACAGAATTCATCCATGTAAAGATACAACTTTACTAACTCTCATTAGGAGCTAGGAGGAGAATCCCAATGTACTGAAAGAGCTGCAAAAATTTTTTGGTTATATTTCTTTGATACTCAGCAGGGTTCACCTTTTCATTAACCCACTTTGTACCCCAAGTTGGGGACTCATATGTTCAACAGTTTGCACACAGGAAAAGTTTGAAATTTCAGGTTTCACTTTGTTTTGCACTATATAGATGGATGGAAATAGAGTTACAAATCAAACACAGGTTGTGCTAGATGCTTGAAACTTCACACACACAATCATTTCTCAGTGTTCACTCTGTGGTTTCTTCCTGGTCAAAGTAGCACTAAGCAGAGGCACGCAGGAACAGATTTTTATATCAACACTTTAGGAGCTAGCAAGAAAATTCCCATGTACTGAAGGAGCTGTGAAAAAAATTTGTTTGATTTCTAAGTTATTCTGCAGGATTAATCCTTTCACTAAATAAATACTCTTTATTCTCCAAGTATGGTTCTCCTAGGTTCAACATTTTACAGACAGGAACATTTTGAATTTTCATATTTCATTTCTTTTTGCACTATACAAGTGGATGAAAATAGAGCTTCAAATCAATCATGGTTTGTGCTAGCTGCTTGAAACTTGACAAACACAATCAGATCTCAGTGCTCACTCTGTGTTTTGTTTCTTGTTGAAGAACTTCTAAAAAAGTACTTCAACAAGGAACGAAAAGCACTAAAGGCTTTTACTAACTTGCTTTAGGAACTAGCAGAAGAATCCTAATATACTGAAAGAGCTGCAACAATTTTTTTCATTATATTTCTTTGTTACTTGGCAGGGTTCACCATTTCAAAATCCTCATCTTGTAATTTGGTACTCCTAGGTTCAATGGTTTGCACACAGGAACAGTTTGAATTTTGAGGTTTCACTTTGTTTTGCACTCTACTGATAGATGGAAATAGAGATACAAATCAAAAACGGTTTGTGCTAGATGCTTGAAACTTCACACACACAATCAGTTCTAAGTGTTCACTCTGTGGTTTGTTTTTGGTGAGAGTAGCTCTAAGAAGAGGCACGCAGGAACAGTTTTCTCTGTCAGTGCTTTAGGAGCTATCAGTAAAATTCCAATGTACTGAAAGAGCTGCAACAATTTTCTCATTGGATTTCTTTGATACTTGGGAGAATTCATCCTTTCACTAAACAAACTTTTTTCCTCCAAGTTTTGTTTTCTAGTTTTAAGGGTTTTAAGACAGGAAGAGTTTGAATTTTCAGGATTCTCTTTGTTTTGCATTATACAATTTGATGAAAATAGAGCTTCAAATTAAACACCGTTTGTGCTAGCTGCTTGAAACTTGACATACACAATCAGCTTCAGTACTCATTCTGTGGTTTGCTCCTGGTCAAAATAGCTCTAAGCAGAGGAACACAGAGACAGCTTTCTCTATCAACACTTTAGGAGCTAGGAGGAAAATTCCCATGTACTAAAAGAGGTACAATTTTTTTCTTTGGATCACTTTTATACTCAGCAGGATTCATCCCTTCACTAAACTCACTTTGTTCTCCAAGTTTGGTTCCCCTAGATTCAATGGTTTGCAGACAGGAACAGTTTGAATTTCTAGGTTTCCCTTCATTTTTCATTATACAGGTGGATGAAAATAGACGTGCATATCAAGCATGGTTTATGCTAGCTGCTTGAAACTTGACATACACAATCAGTTCTCAGAGCTCACTGTGGTTTTTTCCTGGATGAAGTACTTCTAAAAGGAAGCATGCATGAATATATTTTACTAACATGCTTTAGAGGCTAGGAGGAGAATCCAAATGTATTGAAAGAACTGCAACAATTTTGTCATTGGATTTCTTTGATACTAGGCAGGATTCAGCCTTTCCTTAAACCCACTGTGTACCCAAGTTTGGGACTCATAAGTTTAAGGCATTGCAGACAGAAACAGAATTTTCAGGTTTTGTTTCATTTTGCATTATACAGGTGGATAAATCAAACACTATGCTAGCTGCCTGACACTTGATATATACAATCAGTTCTCAGTTCTCACTTTGTGGTTTCCTCCTGGATGAAGGACTTATAAGCATAAGCATGCAGGAGCAGCTTTTATTAATTCATTTTAGGAGCTAGAAGGAGAATCCCAATATATTGAAAGAGCTTCAACAATTTTTTCATTGGATTTCTTTGATATTTGGTTAATGCTTTCACTAAATCACTTTGGACCCCAAGTTAAGAACTTTTAGAGTCAATGGTTTGCACACAGGAACAGTTTGAATTTTCAAGTTAAACTTAATTTGGCACTCTATAGATGGATGGAAATAGAGCTACAAATCAAACACGGTTCGTGCAAGATGCTGGAAACTTCACACACACACAGTGTTCTAAGTGTTCACTCTGTTGTTTGTTCCTGGTCAAAAAAATCTGTAAGCAGAGGCACACAGGACCACCTTTCTCAACCAGTGCTTTCGGATCTAGCAGGAAATTCTTATGTACTGAAAGAGCTGTAAATTTTGAGGGGTGGATACTCAGCAGGATTTATCCTTTCACTAAACACACTTTGTTCGCCAAGTTTGTTTCTCCTAGGTTCAAAAGTTCGCAGACAGAAACGGTTTGAATTTTCAGTTTTTACTTTGTTTTGCACTATACTAGTGGATTAAAATAGAGATGCTAATCAAATATAGTTTGTGCTAGCTGCATGGAACTTGACATTAGACAATCAGTTCTTTGTAGTGATTATCTGCTTTTTTTCCTGGTTTAAGTACTTCTAAATGGAAGCATGCAGGAATACCTTTTAATAACTCCCTTTAGGTGCTATCAGGAGAATCCCAATATACGGAAAGAACTTCAAGAATTTTTTCATTGGATTACTTTCATACTCAGCATTGCTCACCCATTCACTAAATTCACTTTGTGCCCTAAGTTTGAAACTCCTAGGTTCACCAGTTTGCAAAGAGGAACAGTTTAAATTTTCAGGTTTCACTTCATTTTGCACTATACAGGTGAATGAAAATAGAGTTGCAATTCAAATACTGTTTGTGCTAGATGCTTGAAACTTCACGCACACAAGCAGTTCTAAGTGCACACTCTATGTTATTGTTCCTGGTCAAAGAAGCTCTAAGCAGAGGCATGCAGGAACAACTTTCTCTATCACTGCTTTAGGAGTTAGCAGGAAAATTCCCAAGTACTGAAAGACCAGCAAAAATATTTTCTTTGGATTTCTTTGATTCTTGGCAGGGTTCATCCATTCAGTAAACCCACTTTGTTCTCCAAGTTTGGTTCTCCTAGATTGAACGGTTTGCAGACACGAACAGTTTCAATTTTCATGTTTCACTTTGTTTTCTACTATGCAGGTGGAAGTAAATAGAGTTGCAAATCAAACATGGTTTGTGCTTGCTGCTTGAACCTTGAGATACATAATTAGTTCTCAGTGTTCAATCTGTGGGTTGTTACTGATTCAAGTACTTCTAAACAGAAGCATGCAGGAACAGCTTTTACTAATTCACTTTAGGACCTAGCAGAAGAATCCCAAAGTACTGAAAGAGCTGCAAAATTTTTTTCATTGGATTTCTTTAATACTAGGCAGGATTTTTGTACCCCAAGTTTGAGAATCCTTGGTTTAAGGGTTTCCACACAGAAACAGTTTGAATTTTCAGGTTTCACTTTGTTTTACATTATAGAGCTCAATGGAAATGGAGCTACAAATCAAACACAGTTTGTGCCAGATGTTTGAAACATCACACACACAATCAGTTCTAGGTGTTCACTCTGTGGTATTTTCCTGGTCTAAGTAGCTCTAAGCAGAGGCACACTGGAACAGCTTTCTCTATCAGTGCTTTAGGAGCTAGGAGGAAAATACCACATACTTAAAGAGCTGCAAAAAATGTATTGTTTTAAGTTCTTTCATACTTGGCAGGATTCATCCTTTTCCTAAACACACTTTGTTGTCCACGTTCACTTCTCCTAGGTTCAAGAGTTTTCAGACAGAACAGTTTGAATTTTCAGGTTTCACTTCATTTTACACAATATAGGTGGATCAAAATAGAGCTGCAAATCAAACATGGTTTGTGCTAACTGCAAGAATCTTGACATACTCAATCAGTTCTCAGTGCTCACTCTGTGGTTTGTTCCTGGTTTAAGAAGTTCTAAGCAAAAGCACGCAGAAACAGATTCTACTAACTCGCATTAGTAGCTAGGAGGAGAATGCCAATTTACTGAAAGAGCTGCAACAATTTTTTCACTGGGTTTCTTTGATACTCAGCAGGGTTCATACTTTCACTAAACTCACTTTGCACCCCAAGAATGGGACTTCCTAGGTTCAGGAACAGTTGGAATTTTCAAATTTCACTTTGTTGTGAACTATACAAATGGATGAAAATAGAGCTACAAACCAAACACTTATGCTAGATGCTTGAAATGTCACACACACACAAATAATCAGTTCTAAGTTTTCACTTTGTGGTTTGTTCCTGCTCAAAGTAGAGGTAAGCAAAGGCACACAGAAACAGTTTTCTCTATCAGCACTTTAGGAGCTAGCAAAAAAATTATCATGTACTGGAAGAGCTGCAAACATTTTTTCAATGGATTTCTTTAATACTCAGAAGGATTCATCCTTTCACTAAACACTTTTTTTTCCAAGTTTGGTTCTCCTAGGTTCGAGGATTTGCAGACAGGAACAGTTTGAATTTTCAGGTTTCACTTCGTTTTCCACTATACAGGTGGATGAAAATAGAACTGCAAATCAAACACAGTTTGTGCTAACTGCTTGAATCTTGACATACACAATCAATTTTCAGTGCTCACACTGTGGTTTCTTCCTGGTTGAAGTTTTCTAGATAGAAGCATGCAGGAAAAGCTTTTATTAACTCGCAGTAAAAGCTAGCAGGAGAATCCAAATATACTGAAAGAGCTGTAACGAAAGAGCTGTAACAAATTTTTCTTGGATTTATTTGATACTCAGCAGAGTTCACCCTTTCAGTAAACCCACTTTGGACACGAAGTTTGGGACTCCTAGTTTCAACGGATTGTGCTAGATGCTGGAAACTACACAAACACAAGCAGTTCTCAGTGCTAACTCTGTGGTTTGATCCTGGTTGAAGTACTTCTAAGAAGAAGCATGCAGAAATAGCTTTGACTAACTCGCATTAAAAGATAGCACGAGAATCCCAATGTACTCAAAGAGCTCCAACAATTTTCTATTGGATTAATTTGATACTCAGTGGGGTCACCCTTTCATTAAACCTACTTTGACTCCAAGTTTTGGGCTAATAAGTTAAACAATTTACACACAGGTACAGTTTGAATTTTCAGATTTCATTTTGTTTTGCACTATACATATGAAAGGAAATAGAGCTACAAATGAAACACAGTTTGTGCTAGATGCTTGGAACTTCACATACACAATCAGTTCTAAGTGTTCACTCTGTGGTTTGTTCCTGGTAAAAAAAAAACTCTGTAAGCAGAGGCATGCAGGGACAGCTTTCTCTATCAGCACTTTAACAGTTATCCAGTAAATTCCCATGTACTAAAAGAGTTTTGATAAATTTGTTACATTTCTTTGATACTCAGCAGGATTCATCCTTTCACTAAACACATTTTGTTTTCCATGTTTTGTTCTCCTAGGTTCAAAACTTTGCAGAGAGGACCAGTTTGGATTTTAAGGTTTCACTTCGTTTTGCACTATACAGGTTGATGAAAATATGGTTTGTGCTAGATGCTTGAAACTTCACACACACAAGCAGTTCTCAGTGCTCACTATGTGGTTTGTTCCTGGTCAAAGTAGCTCTAAGCAGAGACACACTGGAACAGCTTTCTCTATCAGTGCTTTAGGAACTAGCAGGTAAATTCAATTTTACTGAAAAAGCTGCGAATTTTTTTCTTTGGATCTCTTTCATACTTGGCTGGATTCATCCTTTCACTAAACACACTTTGTCCTCCAAGTTTGGTTCTCCTAGGTTCAAGGGTTTGCAGACAGTAACAGTTTTAGTTTTCAGGTTTCACTTTGTTTTTCCCTATATAGGCAGAAGAAAATAGAGCTTCAAATGAAACACGGTTTCTGCTACCTGCTTGAAAATTAACATACTCAATCATTTCTCAGTGCTCACTCTGTGGTTTGTTCCTGGTGGAAGTACTTCTAAGCAGAAGCATGTAGAAACAGCATTTACTAACACACTTTTGGAACTATCAGGAGAATCCCCATGTAGTGAAGGAGCTGCCACAATTTATTGGTTGGATATCTTTGATACTAGGCTGGCTTCACCCTTTCACTAAACACACTTTGTACCCCACGTTTGGGACTCCTAGGTTCAACTGTTTGAACACAATAAAGGTTTGAATTTTCAGGTTTCACTTTGTTTTGCACTATAGAGATGGATGGAAATTGAGCCACAAATCAAAAATTGTCTGTACTAGATGCATGAAACTTCACTCATGTTCACATCTAAGTGTTCACTCTGTGGTTTTTTCCTCGTCAAAGTAACTCTAAGCAGAGGCGTGCAGGAACATCTTTCTTTATCAGCCCTTTAGGAGCTATCAGGAAAATTCCAATATACTTAAAGAGCTACAAAAAATTTTTTTTGTTGTTGGATATCTTTGGTGCTCGGAAACATTCATCTTTTCACTAATCAGCTTTGTTCTCCAAGTATGGTTCTCCTAGGTTCAAGGGTTTGCAGACAGGAACAGTTTGAATTTTCAGGTTTCACTTCCTTATGCACTATACAGGTGGATGAAAATAAAGCTGCAAATCAATCTCAGTTTGTGCTATCTGCTTGAAACTTCACATACACTTTCAATTCTCAGTGCTCACTCTGTGGTTTGTTCTTGCTGGAAGTACTTATAAGCAGAAACATATAGAACAAGTTTTTACTAACTCTCTTTAGGAGCTTGCAGGAGAATCCCAATGTACTGAAAGAGCTGAAACAATTTTTTCATTGGATTTCTTTCATAATTGGCAGGCTTCAGCATTTCAGTATACCCACTATCTACCCCAAATTTGGGACTCATAAGTTCAATAGTTTTTACACAGGAACAATTTGAATTTTCAGGTTTCACTTTGTTTTGCACTAAAGAGATGGATGAAAATACATCTACAAACCAAACATGCTTTTACTAGATGCTTGAAACTGCACACACACAATCAGTTTTAAGTGTGCACTCTGTGGTTTGTTCTTGGACAAGTACCTCTAAGCAGAGGCATGGAGGAACAGCTTTCTCTACCAGAGCTTTAGGAGATAGCAAGAAATTCCAATATACTGAAAAAGCTGAAAACATTTTATCATTGAATTTATTTGGTACTCGGCAGGATGCATCCTTTCACTGAATACACTTTGTTCTCTAAGTTTGCTTCTCCTAGGTTCAATGGCTTACAGACAAGAACAGTTTAAATTTTCAGGTTTCACTTTGTTTTTCTCTATACAGGTGGATGAAAATAGAGTTGCAAATCAAACACAGTTTATGCTAACTGCTTGAAACTTGAAATACACAATCAGTTCTCAGTGCTCATTCTGTGGTTTGCTCTTGGTTGAAGTACTTATAAAATAGGAGCACACCGGAACAGCTTTTAAAACTCACTTTCAGTGCTAGCAGGATATTCCCAACACTGAAAGTGCTGCAACAATTTTTTCATTGGACTTCTTTGATGGTCGACATGGATCACCCTTTCACAAAATCCTCATTGTACCCCAATGTTGGGACTTCTTGTTTCAATAGTTATAACACAGGAACAGTTTGAATTTTGAGGTTTCACTTTGTTTAACACTATAGAGATTGATGAAAATAGAGCTACAAATCAAACACATTGTGCTAGATGCTTGAAACTTCACACACATACAATCAGTTCTAATTGTTCACTATGTGATTTGTTCCTGGTCAAAGTACCTCTAATTGAGGCATGCAGGAAAATCTTTCTCTACCAGTGCTTTAAGAACTAGCAGGAAATTCCCATATACTAACATATACTAAAAGAGCTGCAACATTTTTTTCGCTGCTTTTTTTTTTTTTTTTTTTTTTGCTACTCGGCAGGATTCATCTTTCTCTAAACACATTTTGTTTTCCAACATTGGTTCTTCTAGGTTCAAGGATCTGCAGAAAGGAAAGTATTGAATTTTCAGGTTTAACATGATTTTGCACTATATACGTGAATGAAAATAGAGCTGCAAATCAAACACGGTTTTTGCTAGCTTCTTGAACCTTCACATACACAATCAGTTCTCAGTGCTCACTCTGTGGTTTGTTCTTGGTTGAAGTACATCTAAACAGAAGCATGTAGGAGTAGCTTTTACTATCTCACTTTAGGAGCTACCAGAAGACTCCCAATGTACTGAAAGCATTGCAACAATTTTTGGTTGGATTTCTTTGGTACTAGGCAGGATTCATCCTTTCCCTAAACACACTTTGTACACCAAGCTTGGGACTCCTAGGTTCAATGTTTTGAACACAGGGACAGTTTGAATTTTCAGGTTCCACTGTCTTTTGCACTATAGAAAAGAATGGAAATAGAGCTACAAATCACACACGCACAATCAGCTATAATTTTTCACTCTGTGGTTTGTTTCTGGTCAAACTATCTCAAAGTTGAGGCATGCAGGAACAGCTTTATATATCAGTGCTTTAGGAGATAGCAGGAAAATTCCATGGTACTGAAAGAATTGCAAACATTTTTTCATTGCATTTCTTTGATACTTGGCAGGATTCATCCTTTCATAAAATACACTTTGTTTTCCAAGTTTGGTTCTCCTAGATTCAACGGTTTTCAGACAGGAACAGTTTATTTTCAGGTTTCACTTCATTTTGCACTATACAGGTGGAAGAAAATAGAGCTGCAAATCAAACATGGTTTGTGCTTGCTGCTTGAAACTTGACATAAACAATCAGGTCTCAGTGCTCACTCTGTTGTTTTTTCATAGTTCATGTACTTCTAAACAGAAGCACACAGAAACGTCTTTTACTAACTCGTTTTAGGAGCTAGCATGAGAATACCAATGTACTAAAAGATTACTTTGATACTTGGCAGGGCTCATCTATTCACAAAACCCACTTTGTACCCCAAGTTTGGGACTCCTAGGTTCAATGGTTTGCACACTGAAACAGTTTGAATTTTCAGGTTTCACTTTGTTTTGCACTATAAATGTGGATGGAAATAGAGCTACAAATAAAACACAATTTCTGCTAGATGCTTGAAACTGCGCACACACACACACACACACACACACACACAATTATTTCTAAGTTTTCACTGTGATTTATTCCTGGTCCAACTAGCTCTAAGCAGAGGCATGCTGGAACAGCTTTCTCTATCAGCACTTTTGGTGCTAGCAGGAAAATTCCCATGTACTGAAAGAGCTGCACACACTTTTTTATTGGATTGCATTGATTCTCGGCATAATTCACGCCTTCACTAAACTCACATTGTAATCCAAGTTTGGTTCTCCTAAATTCAATGGTTTGCAAACAGGAACAGTTTGAATTTTCAGGTTTCACTTTGTTTTGCACTGAACAGGTGGAGGAAAATACAGCTGCAAATCAACCACGTTTGTGCTAGCTGCTTGAAACTTGACATACACAATCAGTTCTCAGTGCTCACTCTGTGGTTTGTCATTGTTTTGGGTACTTCTAAACAGAAGCACACAGGAACAGCTTTTACTAAACTGCTTTAGGATCTAGCAGAATTGTAATAAACTGAAAATACTGCAACAATTTTTTCATTGGATATCTTTGATACTTGGCATGAATCATATTTGACAAAACCCAACTTGTACCCCAAATTTGGGACTAATAGGTGTAACAATTTTCACACAGGAACAGTATGAATTTTCACATTTCACTTTCTTTTGTACTATAGAGAGGGATGGAAATGTAGCTACCGATAAAACATGGTTGTGCTAGATGCTTCAAACTTCACACACACACACACACACACACACACACACACAATCAGTTCTAAGGGTTCACTCTGTGGTTTGTTCCTGGTCAAAGTAGCTCTAATCAGAGGCACGCAGGAACAGCTTTCTCTATCAGGGCTTCAGGAGCTAGCAGGAAAATTCCCATGTACTGAAAGAGTTACAACAATTTTTTTCTTTTGTTTTCTTTGATACTCAGCAGGACTCCTCCTTTCACTAAACACACTTTGTTTTCCAAGCTTGTTTCTCCTAGGTTCAAGGATTTGCAGACATAAACAGTTTAAATTTTCAGGTTTCACTTCATTTTGCTCTATAGAGTTGGATGAACATAGAGTTGAAAATCAAACACAATTTGTGCTAGCTGCTTGAAACTTGACATTCACAATGAGTTCTCAGTGCTCACTCAGTGGTTTGTTTTTGGTTCAAGTACTTCTATACAGAATCATGCAAGTACAGCTTTTACTAAGTTGCTTTAGGATCTAGCAGGAGAATTCCAATATACTGAAAGTACTGCAATAATTTTTTCATTGTATTTCTTTGATAGTTGGAATGAATTAGCCTTTCACAAAACCCTCTTTGTACTCCAAGTTTGGGACTCCTAGGTTCAATGGTTTGAACACAGGAACAGTTTGAATTTAAGTTTTCATCTTGTTTTGCAATATACAGATGGATGGAAATAGAGCTACAAACCAAATACGGTTTGTGCTAGATGTTTGAAACACACACACATACACACACACACACACACACACACACACACACAATCAGTACTTATTGTTCACTCTGTGATTTCTTCCTGGTCAAAGTAGCTCTCAGCAGAGACATACAGGAACAGCTTTCTCTATCAGTATTTTAGGAGCTAGTAAAAAAAATTCCCATATACTGAAAAAAACTGCAACAATTTTTTTCATTCCAGTTCTTTTATACTCAGCAGGATTCATTCTGTCACAAAACCCACTTAATTCTCCAAGTTTTGTTTTGCTAGATTCAATGGTTTACAGACAGGAACAGTTTGAATTTTCAGGATTCATTGCATTTTGCACTATACAGGTGGATGAAAATAGAACTTCAAATCAAACATGGTTCATTCTAACTGCTTGAAACTTGACATATACAATAAGTTCTCTGCTCACTCTGTGGTTCATTCCTAGTTGAAGTATATCTAAGCAGGATCATGCAGGGACAGCTTTTACTAACTCACTTTAGGAGCTAGCAGGAGAATCCCATTATACTGAAAGTGCTGCAACAATTTTTTTCATTGGATTTCTTTGATACTTGGCATAAATCAGTCTTTAACTAAATCAACTTTGTACCCCAAATTTGGAACTCCTAGGTTCAACGGTTTGCACACAGGTACAGTATGAATTTTCAGGTTTCATTTTGTTTTGCACTATAGACATGGATGGAAATACAGCTACGAATCAAACACGGTTTGTGCTAGATGCATGAAACTTCAAACACACAATCAGTTTTAAGTGTTCACTCTGTGGTTTATTCCTGGTCAAAGTAGCTCTTAGCAGGGGCACCAGGA
This sequence comes from Ictidomys tridecemlineatus, assembly GCF_052094955.1. Lineage (NCBI taxonomy): Eukaryota > Metazoa > Chordata > Mammalia > Rodentia > Sciuridae > Ictidomys > Ictidomys tridecemlineatus. The sequence continues at coordinate 64,326,785 of NC_135479.1, read as the reverse complement.
ACAGGTTTCTCTATCAGCACTTTAGGTACTAGAATAAAAATTCCCATGTACTAAAGAGGTCAAAACGTTTTTTCTTTGGATTTCTTTGATACTAGGCAGGATTAATGCTTTCACATTAATGCTTTCACCACACTTTGTTCTCCAAGTTTGATTCTCCTAGATTCAAGGGTTTGCAAACAGGAACAGTTTAAATTTTCAGGTTTTACTTTGTTTTGCACTATGCAGATGGATGAAAATAGAGCATATCATATCATATCAAACACGGTTTGTGCTAGCTGCTTGAAACATGACATACACAATCAGTTCTCAGTGCTCACTCTGTGGTTTGTTCCCAACTGAAGTATTCTAAATGAAAGCATGCAGGAACAGCTTTTACTAACTCTCTTTAGGAGATGGCAGGTGAATCCCAATATACTGAAAGAGCTTCAACAGTTTTTTTTTTCATTGAATTTCATGGACACTAAGAAGGGTTAACCTTTTCACTATACCCACTTTGTAACCCAAGTTAGGGACTCCTAGGTTCAATGGTTTGCACACATGAACAGTTTGAATTTTCAGGTTTCACTCTGTTTTGCACTACAGAGATGGAAATAGAGCTACAAATCAAACACAGTTTGTTCTAGATGCTTGAACTTTCACAGACAATCAGTTCTAAGTGGTCACTCTGTAGTTCTTTCCTGATAAATGTAGCTATGAGCACAGGAACATGGTAACAGCTTTCTCTATCAGCATTTTAGGAGCTAGCAGGAAAACTCCCATGTAATCAAAGACCTGCAAAAAATGTTTTGTTGCATCTCTTTGATACTCAGCAGGAGTCATATTTTCACTAAACCCACTTTTTCTCCAAGTTGAGTTCTCCTATATTCAAAGATTTTCAGACACAAACAGTTTGAATTTTCAAGTTTCATGTGGTTTTGCACTATACATGTGGATAATAATTGTGCTGCAAATCAAACATGGTTTATGCTAGCTGTTTGAAACTTGACATATACAATCAGTTCTCAGTGCTTACTCTGTGGTTTCTTCCTGGTTGAAGTATTTCTAACCAGCAACATACAGTGACAGCTTTTCAAAACTTTCTTTAGGTACTAGCAGGAGAATCCCCATATACTGAAAGAGATGCAACAATTTTTTTATTCCCTTGATAGTCAGCAGCGTTCACCCTTTCACAAACACACTTTGTACCTCAAGTTTGGGACTCCTAGGTTCAATGGTTTGCACACAGGAACAGTTTGAATTTTCAGGTTTCACTTTGTTTTGCATTACAGAGATGGATGGGAATACAACTACAAATCAAACACGGTTTGTGCTAGATGCTTAAAACTTCACACACACAATCAGTTCTAAGTGTTCACTCTGTGGTTTGTTCCTTTTCAAAGTATCTCTAAGAGGAGGCATGCAGGAACAGCTTTCTCTCTCATTGCTTTAGGAGGTAGAAGGAAAATTCCAATGTACTGAAAGAGCTGCAAAAAATTTTTCATTAAATCTCCTTTATACTCAGCAGGATTCATCCTTTCACTAAACACACTTTGCTCTCCAAGTTTGGTAATCTTAGATTCAACAGTTTGCAGACAGGAAGAGTTTGAAATTTCAGGTTTCACTGCATTTTGCACTATACAGATGAATGAAAATAGAGCTGCAAGTCTAACATGGTTTGTGCTAGCTGCTTGAACCATGACATATACAAGCAGTTCTCAGTGCTCACTTTGTGGTTTGTTCCTGGTGGAATACTACTAAATGGAAGCATACAGAAACAGCTTTTACTAACTCACTTAATGAGCTTGCAGGAGAATACCAATATACTGAAATAGCTGCAACAATTTTGTGGGATTTCTTTGTTACTAGGCAGGATTCATTCTTTCACTATACCCACCTTGTACCACAAGTTTGGGACTCCAAGATTAAAATGTGTATTTTACACTATAGTTACTTATGGAAATAGAGCTACAATCAAACACAGTTAATTCTAGATGCTTGAAACTTCACACACAATCAGTTCTAAGTTGTCACTCTGTGGTTTTTTTCCTGGTCAAAGTAGCTCTAAGCAGATTCACGCAGGAAGAGCTTTCTCTATCAGTACTTTACAAGCTGGCAGGAAAATTCTCATGTAATGAAAGAGCTAAAAACTTTTTTTGTTGGATCTCTATGATACTCAGAAGGATTAATCCTTTCACTAAACACACTTTGTTCTCCAAATTTGGTTCTCCTATATTCAAATGTTTGCAGACAAGAACATTTTGAATTTTCAGGTTTCACTTTATTTTGCACTATACAGGTAGATGAAAAAGAGCTGCAAATCGAACACAGTTTGTGCTAGCTGCTTGAAACTTGACATACACAATCAGGTTTCCATACTCACTCTGTGGTTTGTTCCTGGTTAAAGTACTTCTAACCATAAAAACGAAGGGACAGCTTTCAATACCTCACTTTAGGAAGTAGCAAGAGAATCTCAATGTACTGCAATACTTTTTTTTAATTTCTTTGATATTCGGCAGGGTTGACCCTTTCAGGATAGCCACTTTGTAACCCAAGATTGGGACTCTTAGGCTCAATGGTTTGCACACAGGAACAGTTTGAATTTTCATGTTTAACTTTGTTTTCCACTATAGAGATGGATGGATATAGAGCTACAAATCAAAAATGGTTTGTGCTAGATGTTTGAAACAGGAATCTCCATACTGCTTTCCAAATTGGCTGCACTAGTTTGCAGTCCCACCAGCAATGTACAAGAGTACCCTTTTCCCCACATCCTCGCCAGCACTTGTTGTTGTTTGAGTTCATAATGGCTGCCAATCTTACTGGAGTGAGATGGTATCTTAGGGTGGTTTTGATTTGCATTTCTCTGACTGCTAGAGAAGGTGAGCATTTTTTCATATATTTGTTGATTGATTGTATGTCCTCCTCTGAGAAGTGTCTGTTTAGGTCTTTGGCCCATTTGTTGATTGGGTTATTTGTTTTCTTATTGTTTAATTTTTTGAGTTCTTTGTATACTCTGGATATTAGGGCTCTATCTGAAGTGTGAGGAGTAAAAATTTGTTCCCATGATGTAGGCTCCCTATTTACCTCTCTTATTGTTTCTCTTGCTGAGAAAAAACTTTTCAGTTTAAGTAAGTCCCATTTATTGATTCTTGTTATTAACTCTTGTGCTATAGGTGTCCTGTTAGGGAATTTGGAACCCGACCCCACAATATGTAGATCGGAGCCAACTTTTTCCTCTATCAGGCGCAGAGTCTCTGTTTTGATATCTAGCTCCTTGATCCACTTTGAGTTAACTTTTGTGCATGGCGAGAGGAGGGGATTCAGATTCATTTTGTTGCAAATGGATTTCCAGTTTTCCCAGCACCATTTGTTGAAGATGCTATCCTTCCTCCATTGCATGCTTTTAGCTCCTTTATCAAATATAAGATAGTTGTAGCTTTGTGGATTAGTCTCTGTGTCCTCTATTCTGTACCATTGGTCCACCCGTCTGTTTTGGTACCAGTACCATGCTGTCTTTGTTACTATTGCTCTGTAATATAGTTTGAAATCTGGTATCGCTATACCGCCTGATTCACGCTTCCTGCTTAGAATTGCTTTTGCTATTCTGGGCCTTTTATTTTTCCATATGAATTTCATGGTTGCTTTATCTATTTCTACAAGAAATGCCGTTGGGATTTTGATTGGGATTGCATTAAATCTATAGAGAACTTTTGGTAATATCGCCATTTTGATGATGTTAGTTCTGCCTATCCATGAACAGGGTATATTTTTCCATCTTCTAAGATCTTCTTCTACTTCTCTCTTTAGGGTTTTGTAGTTTTCATTGTATAGATCTTTCACCTCTTTTGTTAGGTTGATTCCCAAGTATTTTATTTTCTTTGAGGATATTGTGAATGGAGTGTTTTTCCTCATTTCCATTTCAGAAGTTTTGTCACTGATATACAGAAATGCCTTTGATTTATGCGTGTTAATTTTATATCCTGCTACTTTGCTGAATTCATTTATTAGTTCTAGTAGTTTTTTTGTGGACCCTTTTGGTTCTTCTAGGTATAGAATCATGTTGTCCGCAAAAAGTGATAATTTAAGTTCTTCTTTTCCTATTTTTATGCCTTTAATTTCTTTCATCTGTCTAATTGCTCTGGCCAGTGTTTCGAGAACTATATTGAATAGAAGTGGTGATAGAGGGCATCCCTGTCTTGTTCCAGATTTTAGGGGGAATGCCTCTAATTTTTCTCCATTGAGAATGATGCTAGCCTGAGGCTTGGCATAAATAGCTTTTACAATGTCGAGGTAAGATCCTGTTATCCCTAGTTTTTCTAGTGTTTTGAACATAAAGGGATGCTGTACTTTGTCGAAAGCTTTTTCTGCGTCTATTGAGATGATCATATGGTTCTTATCTTTAAGTTGATTGATGTGGTGAATAACATTTATTGATTTCCGTATATTGAACCATCCTTGCATCCCAGGGATGAATCCTACTTGATCATGGTGTACAATTTTTTTGATGTGCCTTTGTATCCGATTCGCCAGAATTTTATTGAGGATTTTTACATCTAGGTTCATCAGAGATATTGGTCTGTAGTTTTCTTTCTTTGAGGTGTCTTTGTCTGGTTTCGGAATCAGGGTGATGTTGGCCTCATAGAATGAATTTGGCAGAGCTCCCTCTTTTTCTATTTCCTGAAATAACTTGAAAAGTATTGGTATTAATTCTTCTTTAAAGGTTTTATAAAATTCCGCTGTATACCCATCCGGTCCTGGGCTTTTCTTGGTTGGAAGTCTTTTGATTGCTTCTTCTATTTCATCTATTGATATTGGTCTGTTTAAGTTGTGGGTATCCTCCTGACTCAGTCTGGGCAAATCATATGACTTAAGGAATTTATCGATGCCTTCACTATCCTCTATTTTATTGGAATATAGGTTTTCAAAATAATTTCTAATTGTCTTCTGTATTTCTGTTGTGTCTGTTGTAATATTGCCTTTTTCATCCCGTATGTTAGTAATTTGAGTTCTCTCTCTTCTTCTCTTCGTTAGCATGGCTAGGGGTCTGTCAATCTTATTTATTTTTTCAAAGAACCAACTTTTAGTTTTGTTAATTTTTTCAATAGTTTCTTTTGTTTCAATTTCGTTG